>NC_042293.1:13244191-13494191 GCF_901000725.2 Takifugu rubripes
AATGAATAGACCTTAGAGTGCAACCGGGCAGCCTGTGTTTTGTGGAGGGTATGAAATCACTTTCTCTCCGTTTGCACACCAATCCTACAGATGCCCACACACTTGTGAGGCGCACATGGAGGTATGAGGAGTGTTATAGCACCAAACAACAAAGACGCCTTTCAAAGGCAAGCTTGCCTCTTTGCAGAAATGATGCAAACCCACCAGTGTTCACAGTAATGTGTCAACCTGAGCAGTCTTTGAGTCAGAACTCTCTCTTTATTCTATCTTTATTCCTCCCGCATTCTCTCTGGCGTGCAACCAACTTCTCTGTATGTCAGAAAATAACTTTGCTCTTAAGAGAGACTGCACATGGGGAAACAGCCCACGCCTGCTGCTCTCGCTCCTGCAGGATAACAAATATTAATATCAATACTAATAATAATAAAACGCCGGCCAACAAACTCCAGGCAGCTTTGACATCTACATCGCAGTCGTTCGAGGCCCTGCTCCCCTCCTTTTTCTGAGTCACCCGGAATCTTTTTTTTTTAAACTACATTTATGATGCAAAAACAACAGCGATGTAAAGGATAAAAGCACGCAAATGCTCAGCATGTGCATGCAAAGACAAGACAAGCTTTACTCACGCGGCTTCACATATGGATGCAGCCCCCCCAAAGTACCAGCAGAGCACAGCATACACATGGAGGTTTACGCACACCTTGTGAAGCTGTGGGAGTTCAAAGCAGGGACTGCTTTTCAAAGCCTTGCAGAGTACACTAAGTGAACCTGTAAACTCCCGGCAGCAGTGTTCTTCCAGGTCTTTGTACAATCACACCTGAGAGGCAGGACCTGTGTTGTCAGGATGTATGGAAAACACTAATGGACTGGCCCAGGGTCTCCTGTGGGCGAGCCTTAAATTAAACATGGGTTATGATGTATTCTGTTTGAAATTTGTTGAAGGTGGGGTTGCATTTTGAATCTAAAGAGGCTTTGTGCATATCAAACAGCTACAGGACTTGTGATGCATAATCATCCCAACATTCCTTTGGACTCAGAGAGCACCCAAATGTTTAGCCACCTGTTAGCAGTTTCGGGCCATCGTGCGATTGGTGGAGGAGGATGTGCTGTGCAGCGCGATGGACAGTCTGGGCAAAAGTGCCAAAGGGGGGGATTTGCAGAGAGCCGACCCGAGTCTGGTCCGATCCGACTCAAATCACATGCCGTACATAACCCTGGCCCTGACAGCTCATTTCATCTTCTGCACTAATGAATTCATCATCAGAGAGGATGTGCCTTTGGGTGGCTCAGCCCAGAGCCGAGTGACAGCACAGATAAGTCACCATTACCTCTGTTCACGCTACCTGAGGAGCAACAGTTTGAGACCGGACCGCGCAGCGTCCTCGACAGAGCTGCACAAACGGGCAGCGTTTCAGGGTGTCACGAGGATGAGAGCCTGTGCAGGTAACCAACGGACGTGCAGTCAAAAGCATGAGAATCAGCTTAAACGCGTGTCGGTCGGTGGATGGTATTAATGCACAAATCACTCCTTAAAACTCTTATAGTAACAAGAATTGGCTACATGTGCACATGTGAATGTGTGCGTGTGTGTAAGTGTCTAAGCGGCGCAGTCAGGGAGCTGTCAGCAGAGAGTCAGGGAGCAGGCTGATCACAGGGCTGCAGTGCGTTTGAAGTCTCCCAGGGACTGACAGCTCCGCTCCCCACGGGAACCTCTTTGCCTCAGCCTCCTCCTAGCCTGCACCAGCCTCTCTCCATACCATACCTCTTTATCCTCCATGTATTCACACACAGCTTTTTTCTACGTAGGATCTCAGTTCTGCTCTCCTGGGACTTTCAAAATAAGGCTCTCTTCAGATGCCTGTGTATCTGTAAACACCAACATGATGAGCTGCCATCTCTCATAATTTGACGCTCTGGCTGACATTCAATCTGGTGCTGTTGGAGGTAAAAGGGCACAGGGAGCTGACCCTCACCTTTGAAATGAATAAGTATGTGGATAATAGGTTCAGAACGCATACAATTGTGCATATTAAGAAGCGGATACATTAAATTTGTATTTCTATATGCTTCTACTTGTGCGAGACTCTTGTTTAATATGCATGTGGCATGTTAGCACTTTGGGCTGCGTGTTCTGTCTGAACCCTCGGCTGCAGGTCAAGGTGCAGCAGGATTTCATCTCTGGTTGTGCGGTAGGTTAGCATGAGCCCATCCGTCATGGAAACCGAGTGTCAGCTGGATGTCCCTGTCACTAAGCTGTCTGTTTTGTCAGGCAGCCAGATCCATCATGTGGGGATGGGGACGGATCCTCGCCAGCAGAAGCCAACCATCCCACAAATGCATACAAATATGCAAATTAACAACAAAATAAACATCACCCCGCAAACGAGCCATCCATCAATGACCAGTTTCTGAAGAGCTCAGCATCAGAACGGCGGCACCAATCAGCCACGCCGTCAGATGGAATGATTAAACGCCATCCTCTCATTCTCACTCCTTCCCCCTTCTCATACAGTATCATTCGTATACTGTCTCCTTTACTTCAACATTCTCCCCAGCAAAATTACAAGCTCAAGCACTTTTTCTGCTGGCATCTTTACTTCTGCTGGTCTGGTTTCAAATGACTGTCCAAAGCAAGTATTTTGCACTAAATTTTGTGATTTGTAATAGTTGGAAATAGCAAATAAATCCTCTGTGTTTGTGTTTGGACCTAAAATAATTTGATGGGTAATATACCACCGCTATGGTTGCAACTCATGTTAGATCTCATTGGACAGGGTGTATTTTTATGTGGTCTAGCGTCAAACTTCATTCGTGCAGCGTGACACACGTCTATGTCAACATGCACAAATTGTTTCATTATTTTAGAAAAGCAGCCACCTGCAGTGAAAGTAGGAGCTCTCAATGGAATAATTAGACAGCTAATTTTACATACTTCATAAGCTACATTAGCTAATGCTGCTTCTGTAGCTGCCTACAAAACCATCAGAGCTACTTGGAGAGCCACTGGGGGCCACCGTAATAAGCCACATCTATCGGACACGTTTTCCTCCACAGGGACACCAGAAGAGAACAAACGTCTCATAAGATTCAAGATCGAAAAAGGGGTGATGACGTAGCGGGAGCCAAATGGTGTCCTGTTTCTTTGGGGAATGCTTTCACCACTTCCCCTTGCCACCCCTTTTTCAGGGACAAGGCAAACGGGTAAAAAAAAAAAAGATCTGGGATTCAACCTTAATCTCCCCAGGGTAAGTCTGGATCATGTCTGTAAAGGGGTTGTTAGCACAGGGAGACGTAGCATAGTGTTGTTTTAGTGGGGCTTTCAGTGTGTTGTGTCGATGAGATACAATCATTGGCGTGCTTTTAAACCCTCTCCTACCACCTTGAAAACGAAACATTTGTAGCCCGACTAGCAAACATCTTTAGTACAACAAAGGTCAGTTTTATGTGTCTGTACTTGCTGTTGTAAACCAATTACTGTACAGCATCATAAAGGGTTTTGCTAAACCCCCTCAGTCATTAGTGGGCATCTCCTGCCTTTAAAGAGTAAAGCAATGAGCCAAAGGCAATTTTAGCAACCATCCACCCCAAAGTCGGAGCCAAGATTAACGCATTCCTTCAGCTACCATAACAACCTTCTCCATTTCTCTGAAACTAATGTGATAATGAATGGGCCTTAACTCCCCCAATGCTATAAAATGTAGTCCTTCAAAGTTCCACATTTTTATACGTTAGTGTAAAGTTCTTTGTTATTAAGAGGGAGTGGGAGCCATGTTGGCTCCTCTGGCTCCAACAGCTGATGTTTTTCTTGGAGTTGTGACTCCAACAACGTAAGAGGTAGCTGAACTGACGGTGGTGGAAGCGTCTTCACGTGAGGCTGAAGCGGTGGATCAGAGCACAGTAGCTGCTGCTACTTTGCATAGAAAAAGAGCTGAGATGCCTCCTGGACCTGTCACTTTGGAGATCTCCCCATCATGTCCAACATGGAACAGCATTTGACCTGGAACTTCATCTACATCTCCCATCTGCTCTGAATTCTCTTCTACAGTCACCCCGTCGACAGGGCGCACCAGCTTTGAACCCACCGACCACATGGCAACGCCACAAAGGGTTTATACACACCAGTCCCTCTGTCTCCTCTCATTCCTGTCATCATCCACTTATTCAGTCATGTCCTGTTTATACTGATTCATGTTGACTGCAAAGCTTCTTTTTGTCTTTTTCTCCTTGTCTTAGCAGCACCTTATTTTGGGTTTACAGCGTAGGGCCAAACCAGACAGTGTGGGGCTGAACTGAACTGGATGGTGTTGAATGGCAATAATATCGGTGTCTTACCAAAGCCAAAGGCAGCTGGAGCAGGGATGGGGGCCGCCTGGACTGGCGTGGAGGTGTAGAGACCAGTCACCAGCAGTCCATCGAAGGGAACACTGGTAGAGACGGTTACTGCAGGAGAGGAAGGAGAACAGCGGTTACTGGGAGTGCCTTTTGCAAAGCGTTTTCACGTCTCGGTGACATTTTTATTGATACCTCACAATATCGATGGGTGAAAAAGTGTGCTGCACTGCTGATTAGGTGTCAGAGATCACAAGTACGAAGTTACATTCACACCTCATTTGCAAGCTGCACTGATAATTAGTCAGCATGATTTACAAGCGGGGGGACAGGGCGTGCACAACATGCGCACGTTGCAGCTCACGCACATCCTACTTCTAATGATTCCATGTAGACAAATATAAATTTAATCTAGCTGAAAATGAGCGATGAAGGGCCTCGTGAGCGTTATATAGGTTGTGACATTGAAATGTTTGATTTTATGTGGGTTGCCAGATAGGCTTCCAATATTCTATACTATACAATGCAGGTGCTAAGCTAAAGAAAACATATTATGCGATCTGGAAAGAGTCAAGATACCTTAGAAGCAGACAGAAATTCACAACAGGGCCTCACTGACTGTTACAAACATGACAAGTTTAAAAAGGCTCCAGCACGGAACATTTCTATGACATGGAGTAGTACAGGAGGGGAGGACGTGGCAGGAAACACGCATGAATAAAGGCGTCTAACGCGCAAACACTCGCGGTTTATCCGGCGGCAAGTTCACTATTGATCTGCACGGTAAACAAATGCGCTGAGTGATGGGGCCACCGAGCTGGCCTCTTCAGCGGAGGAAAAGAGCTCAGCCACTGGCCTATTTCCAGACAGACAGATCTGAGCACGGGGGGGGGGGGGGTCTACAGCTGGAAGGAGAAGAAACTCACAAAAACTAGCCCGGATGCACCAGGGAATAAAAATCATTTTCTCTGGAAAAAAAAAAAAGATGGAGGCATCATTATTCCCTGACCCTGACATCCAGCAGGATGGAGACGATAACAACCTCAGTTTGGTCTGGGGGAGGTTTTTCTTGTGGGCTGCTCTGGAATGTGTGTGGGGCAGACTCCTGTGTGGTCCCCCCCCCCCCCCTCCCCCCCCGGTTGTCTGTCTGTCTGTCTGTCTGTCTGCCTGCCTGCCTGCCTGCCTGCCTGCCTGCCTGCCTGCCTGCCTGTCTGTCTGGGGGGCTCCATTAACATGTCTTCAAACGAGGCACTTAGCAACTGTGTCAGGACGTGTGTGTTTTGCATGTTTCCGTGTTGGCGCGCTTCACCCTTGCTTGATCACACATCCTCCCATCTATGTCCAAGTCTTCTATAATTCATCCCACAATTCTTTTCTTTTCCCCGCTCCTTCCCTTTTTGCCCATAAATCCAGTTGCACCATTAGAACTATATTAAAAGTGTCCTGTGATGAACTGGAATAGACTACAGTCAATAAACTACAGTTCCAGCTTCTCCTCTCAGAAGTCAACCTTGGAATTTAGGAACAATAAACAAGTGGCGTGAAAGCATCAATGGCAATATTTTCTGCATTGGCACAAATACCATAAAAACCACAAGGTCTGTGTTGTGTTTTCTCTTATTTGAGCACTAATTTTTGTTTCCTCTTTATCCGTGTGGTGAGGCTGTGCGTGTACAAGAAGTCACACTGTGAAACGATGCTGATATTTTGCTTGGCAACAGAAAATTTATCCTTTTCAATTCGCGATGCTCAACCCACCTCTCCTACCGAAATTCCAATAGAAATCAGAGAATAAAAAAAACTTGGAAGTGTGTTCACACTGAATGCACACAGGCTCCTTTTTTATGCTGGATTTGCTCTCTAGAATACAATAATGTACATTTTCCTGCGATAATAGAGAAGTTCACAGTGTTTGCACTGTGCCATATTGAGCCTCGGTATGATCCAGTACTTATTTAATGGACTGGCTCAAAGCATTGAGATGGAGCAGCCTCAGAATACACAATAACCTCATTTTTGTATTAGCGCTGACCTGTATCACCAAGGTTACTCCATTACTCAGACACATGCATACGAGCTCCGCAAACGCACAAAAGGATGTTTTTTCCTGCCTCCACCTTGCTCTATTTATCCATCCCTTATTACCTTTCCTCCAGCATCTCTCCCGCAGCCTCCATCCCATTTGAGGAATCAAGAGGAAATACAAGAATACAACAGAGACCTTTCTTAAAAAAAAAAAAAAAAACAGAAGCAGAACATGTTTCCTCAAATACCCCATCCTACTCCCCTCCTTGGGCATGTTCTGCTCCCTTGCAGCAGTGTGCCTCCACCCTGTTTGAAGCGAAGAAAGGGGGAAGAAAGAGTGGAGGGGTGCAACAGCTCAGAGCACAAGGTTACAGTACAAAAATGAACAGAACTGAACTGGGGGGGGGGGGGGGGTGTAGATCCCTTACCCGCAGAGAGCAGCACAACCTGATCAATACAAATGCAAGATCTAAATTATTTAAGCGCGCCTCTAACTCTGCTCTCACTTGCTCAAGGAAAGCTACAGACGGATGAACCAGTGAGAGGAGATGAGATGCTATCACCTGTGGGGCTACTGCTCACACGCATGCACACTCACACACACGCAGATCCAAAAGGGAAGGCTGATGCCTTTGATGATAGCCGTTAACATTCACGTCCATGCTTTAAATCTGAATACTCCTCACTTGGCCAAGGGGAGAAGCAGGAACAGGGAGCAGGGAATAGGGGGGAATTTTACTGCTAACGCTACTAATGAGATTTTGTTTTGGATGCCTGCGTGTGCTGTTCTGTAGTTTATGTGGTTAAACTTGGCCCACAAAGTTCATCCACATATCTGGGTTGAATTTTAGGAAGCATCTCTACTTTTTGGAAGGCGCTGAGTTCTAAACAGAGAGGTGGGCTCCTCCGGCTCTTGATTACCAACTACGACACACATCAGGGCATCTGAGTTCAGTATCTGGAGGAGCCATCGCAACTAAGTTTATTCACAGTACCTACTTTTGACTCGTATTTTAAACTTGAGCTCACACAGCACATCACTTGACAGTAGGCCAGCATGTAATATTGATGCCATGACGTGGTGGTACGCCTCATTACGGAACACACAACTGTGCTCCTACTCAACTATTGATGGGCCTGGGGCTTCCTTCACTGCTGGGCCATAGAAATACCAGCACATCACAATAAAACATGTATATTTACAATTAGAATAGTGGCTTTGCTAACCTCTGAGAGGAACCCACACAACGTGATGCATAATGTATGCTTATCAAAGGCTAAAATATAAAACCCTGCAAGAAGAGAACCGAAGTAACTGAAATATGGTTTTGACTGACAAGGTCTGTGAGGTGCTTGAAGAAAATCACTCGCGCCAGCAGCTGAAAAGTAAATTTGTCCTGACCGTGCAGCAAATATGGCATCGTGTTTGGCAGCGCTTGATCATGTGATGTCATCAACCAGCGCAGCCAAGGAAGTTGGACCCCTGAGAGCTCGGAGTAAAGACTCGACTTACATGGTAAACCGCTTCTTTCGCATTGAAGCCCCTGTGAGGCTGGCACGGCCTGAACGGCTCCTCTATGCTCTTTGTGGACAAACACACCCTTCAGTCTTTAACACAGCCACATTTTTAACATTTACTCAAATCGTGGAAAAAGATTTAAGTAGTCAAACCAGGATAGAGTGACACAACATGGTCTGTTGGTGCCAGTATGACACAGAAGATATCATTGTCTCTGCTATTGCACCGTTACCATAGTGGTCGCCCTCATGGTGGCAAATAACACGACATGCTAGGTGCTACTATCATCAGACACAGACCATAATATCAATGAAATCGGCAGTTTTTGCTTCACTGTGACCCAGGAGGACACTCTTTTTTTTATTCCCAAATGAATGAAGGGATTCCTGGCAGAAATCTGGATAAAGATAGTCCACCATCTGACCCATATCCCACTGGCAGACACACACGCTCCCCCAGAGAGGGCCAGGAAATGGAGGCCAGACCATGGGGAAGCTATAGTTCCATCTGTTTCCATGGCCACACCAGTGCCACGGTGCCAGGTGACTCTTTGCTTAATGAAACGGTTTGTCAGTCACCTGAGCTGGAGGTCAAGGGGGACAGGTTTTCCTCTTACAAAGCGACCACATTCAGCATTTGTGAATTTGAAAAACACGGGAATGTATCTGCGCAGCTTCCGAAGATTGTGTGGGAAGTGTGCTTCGGCACATACATGTGTCATGTGGTGCTTCAGTCAGGTCTTAGAGGCATCATTCCATTGCGTAACCTTCTGGCACCATCCTGGCCTGCCAGCTCCGCCATCTGCTGCTATGAGGCGCTCAGTCACAGACAACCGGGCAGCTCCTGAGCTTCTACAGGTCTGCTTAAGTTGTGTTGCCATGAAGACAAAAGGGAGCGAAGATGCAGTTCTCTCACATGCGACCTGTTCTCCACACGTAAGCAGGTTCTCATATCACATGGTGTGTGCATGCAAACAATGTTTTACAGCATATATGTTGTACAGCATATATACTTTAAGGTCTTATATTGACATCAATAAGCCATATTAATCGTGAAAGAGCATTTATTCAGTTTCTAGCTCGACACGTTCCCCATCACATCATGTTTTACTGACTTATTTGGCTCCTATTGCGTCTAAACTCTGGTATTTTAAACATTATTCATTGGATGACTAAATGAAGACCTCAAAGGGGCACATGGATTTAATAGATGCCGCCACACATTTCTGTCAACTCGTGGAATCTTGAAGCAATGAGAGGAAAAGAGGAGTAACAGCTCTTGAAACTGGAAGAGGAATAAAGGAGAAAGCTTCGAACTGAAGCAAAGCGCTGCAGTACCCAGCAAAGGTCTCATTGTGAGGTTGTTATAAAGCAGAAAACCTTCTAGACTCTTAGCTTAAAGGAAATATTATTCAGCATCATGTGCATAAGGGGTTATATTTAATAGGACTCAGGAACACCATGATTCTTTCCCTCTGTCATTTGATGACTGCCAAGGCTGGGGAGTCAGCTGTCCTCGTGATCAACACCATGTGTTCTGCAGACAGAGAGAAAGCTGCAGACATCCAGTATCTTCCCTCACTTGTCGGAGCCACAAGGCTCCAGCTCATAAACACTCCGAGTCAAGGTGTAGAGAACAATGCACCAACCAATTAAGTGATGCAGGGTTGTGACGAGGGTTGCTGCGGCGCACGGCTCCGCCTTCCCCAGAAAATCTAAGGAATGTCGGAAAACACCGGAGGCCCAGTCTGCCCCACAAAACCGGGATGAGACCCAAGCCACACTAGCTCACCCCAAAAACAGACTTTAACACCAAATCTAGTTCTTCAAAACTCCTCCTGCGATTAAAAATGAAGGTGGGACGAAGCCATGGCTCCGCACATTTACCAACTTCCAGTTCAAGTAACCAGACCAGCCAGACATAGCTGACACAGTCGGCCTGCTGCACACGCGGATCAGATAGGTCCTGATTTTATTCCTGCAATTTCACCTCATGTTTGCTTGTTCAGAGAACACAACAGCGTTTCAACACACCCTCGCCCTCAGAGCAGATGCTCACAAGTATAATCTGACTTTATGTGTTCACAAGAGTGTTTGCGATTTAATTGTGCAGAACTAATATAATGATAGAAAACAGAGGAAGAGAATTAGGCCCAAGTCGTCATCCGCGGCCTACACAACCTCAGGGGCAGCGGCATCCATCTCTGACCTTCAGTTCCCACGGCTGGTTTGTCACTCTGAACACACAGGGCTACACACTAAACTACAGCCAAGTCCATCATGACTGGGTACAAACCCATTATAATCTAGGCAAAGGCAGTTGAGTTTGTGATATAACATTTGTCACCACGGATTACACATTTTCTATCTGCAGCAACAGACGTATTTAAAGAAAGCTGCACAGCACAGACGTCAAAATGGATGTAAAACCACACCACTGTTGTGTAGCTCACAGCTGTTTTGTGATGTAACTCGTACCTACAAATATCTGCATCGTCTATTGCAGGCACCACATTAGCTCAAGTTACAGGCAGCAGGTATATACGGCTGTAAACATCAAAGACTACACAATAAAAGCCCCGGTTCCTCTTCCACTTTAGAAACTGTCTCCGTTGGTGATTACCTAACATCACAGAAAGGTATAAAATATCTCTGATCTATGAAAAAGGTATGAATATACTTTAGAAATTAGATATCCACATACATTTATTTGTGTAAACAAATGTTGAGACCAACCTACAAACACTTACATTTACGTCCAATTACACCAAACCCCAAGCGGATTAATATATCACATAAATGGTGGCATTGAACTAAAACCACAAACACCCCTTTAACAACACCACACCTTGAATGTCCTACCTGGAACCATAAAAAAGGTGTCAGTTGCCAGGGGGACAGTTTTGGCCAAACACCTTGGAAGAAGCAGGACAGGAAGAGGTAAGTTCAGCCTTTTCCAAAGTCAATTGATATGGATGGAATATTCTTCTCTGCTGTTAGGCCCCTTATAAACACGATTTTGTAAGGTATTTTGTCAGAATATAACTCTTCTCAGGACAGGAATGACCCAAAGGTTGTTTTTTTTCCCATATCACCCTTTCACATTTCTTTGCTTTCAAACGTAGCTGATGAAGGCTGATGAGATCAAAGAGAACAAGTAGGTTATCACCAGGTGAAGCTGCCCTCTTCTTCACCGTCCCGTCAGGTCTAACCTTCAAACTGCAGCTCTGATCAACTGTTTGGACTTTTCAACTGTTTTGATCTTCAGAAAAGCTGAAAGATGCAGTGTTGATGATTCATGTCGGACATCAGGAATCTGAATTAATTTTCTAAACGGGAAGCTTATGTCTGCTTTTTTCATATTGGTGCTGTCAAAACATGGTTCTTCTGTTTGTGTGTAGACCGAAATACTCATTTTACTAAGTCTGGGCATTTTATGGGAAATGAGGGCAACCTTAAAGGGTCACTTTCACTCAACAGGGATCAGTAAGGTCATAAGTCTAGCGTGCACACGTGCACAGTTAATGACGTGAGTTACTGACATGAAGAAAAAGGCCCCATCTGAGGGAAGAGCAGGTCCCACTGTTCAACAGTCCAGACAGTTGCTGATGGATTGATCCAATCTCTGTGCTTTACTGTAGTTTTCTCTTCTAATCCTCTGCCCTGCATTAAAATATGTCCCTTTCCAAATCCACACACTTGGAGAGAAACATTTAAAGGATTCGGTCAAACTAGCGGGGCAGAAAACACAGGTTCTGAAGTGCTGGGATGGCGTTTCCCTGAAACCTGTCCCCATAACTCTTTTTTGACCACTCAATCCCACTCACAGGAACCTTAATTGTGAATTTGTGTGAGAGCAAAGATGTGTAATCTCCCTCTACCAGCCTGTTGTGTCTGTGGCCAGAACACCAATGGTTGTTTGATGGAGGCTGGCAATAAACGGGGGGAAGGGGAGGGTAATCCGCCTGTGCCACGCGCCATGTGCCCAGCACCCAGCCAGTTGCACCACGCTGCCTCCTCTGTAGTGGGTCCATTGGAGCCCTACAAGGCCCCCTGAATGCTATCAGCACAGACGACACAGTGAGCCCCCAGCAGGGATTACAGCTTTCTTAATGAAGCTGCCAGGAGGAGGATCCAACGCGAGAGGTGTGGAGGGAGGAGGAGGTACACAGTCCTCCAACAGGAGCTCCATTCTCTAAAAGGAAGAGGCCATCGGCAAAGCTGACACGCTAATCAACGGCGGCTGGGAAACCACCCCATGAGAACAACACAGTCCACCCTGACGGGGGATGGGGGGGGGGGGGGGTTATAAAGGATCCATCACTTTTGAAAATCCAGTTTAGAGACACTTGGTATTCCTTCAGGACAATGAACACTGCTTCATTGTTATAAGCTATATTGGGACAGGGATATTTGCATGAGTTTGCGATAAATATGGAGCTCCGTGTCACAGCCTGACGTTCTTGTATCGAGAAAAATATCTTATTTTGTAAATGCGATGTCTGTAGATAAGAGAATTTGACAGTAAAAGGCTCTCTCCTCCTACAATAATGGAAAATGGCTCCTCAAATGTAATCCCGAGTAACAATTGGCATCAGTGTGTCGGGTGTAAAGTTACATGTTGCTAAATGGCGAAACAGTCCAATCATGAGAATTTTTCTTCCCACTTTTAATGTTAAGGTTACAGCAAAATGCAAATATTCATTTTTCAGTTTTTTGGCTGGAACATCAATAATGTCGAGGGGGGTGTGAAAGCTCAGTCCGGCAACAATGCCACCATTGCCTTCCCCTGACGCAGTAAATCAATTTTGCCAAAATGCGACGTTTGGTTTCGTTCATCTGGGACGTCGCTGCTGCCGCACATTCGGAATTGGCACGGCTGCCGTCACTCACTGTATGTGCGTAGAGGCTAACGCAAAGCTTTCGGCAGAGCCCGACAGTTTGATAATAGCAAAGCATGATGGAGATTTAGCACCTGCCAGGAGAAAACTAGTAATGTCCCATTTTTATTGCCAAACTGTAGTCTGCCGCCATAAATCGTAACGGCATGCTGATCGGGACATTTGTGTTGAGGCAGTGGAACATCTGACCTGTCTTTGTGTCATGATGGATCACCCAGCAAGATATTAGTGCCTTGTGCATAGCCAAGCGTGCATGTGTGACAAAGAGAAGATTCCCACTGAATATCCATTCTCATTTCTCGCCCATCTGCTCACTTGTACAAAGGAAACTGACGTATTTTGGGGAATACAATAGCCCTTTAGGGTTCATCAGTCAATGTCCACAAGGACACAACACCCAAACACAGAGAGGAAGTCTGTATGAACGGTAAAACACTCGACACACTTCGTGCCACTTAGTGAGTCTGATCTTGTTGAGACAAAGCAGCAGATGAGAGCTGGAAAGCTAATGAATCTGGGCCACTTGAAGGTGCAATTGCACACTAACCGTTAGCCTCATTCTTTATTATAACATGGGAGACCCCATGTTATACATGGGGGGGGGGAAAGGCTGGTTTGCACAGGTCACCTGACTAAATTTGTAGGTATTTTCACACATCACAACCTGCAGAGGGTAACTTTTGTCTCCATGTTTTGACTAATTGCAAAATGTGATTGTTTTGGAACTGGTAGCTATGATATAATATACATATATAGAACCCAAGAGTAAAGTTTAATGGGATGTTCAGAGGAGAGCAGACAAATCTAATCAGTCTGGCAGAACAGAGCAGTGACTCCGAAGTCGGTCCGGGTCACAAACCAGAGCCTCGGCACAGAAAAAGAGTTCCTTGTTGGCGAGATGAGCGGATGGTAGCAAATGCGTTTGCCCAGGGTTTCATTGAGTTGGTCTATGTGTTTTGTCCCTGATATGGCTTGACGTTTGATAAGATCATATCTTCTTCTGGAGAGCCTTGCTGGAGCCCAGCGTCTGTGACCTTTACTTAAACACAACCGACTTGTTGTTCTCCAGCTGTCGGTCAACGGCGCTCATGGAAAACGTCTCCCCTGGCCATGACAAGTAATCGACTTTGCGGATAAATAATGTTGTCCTTCCCGTTGTACGGCACTCTGGGTTATTTCTGTTGGTTTGACAGGACGGCCACTGAAATAATTCACAGCAACTTATCTGGTGGGTTATCGGGAGGAGGACCGATGGCATTTTGAGAGGATGAATTTGTCTCCACATTTCCATTAGGAATGTCATTTGCTGGCAACTTCTAAATCTCCTTGAAATGTCGATTGTTTCTTGGTCCTCTTCAATCATTTACACATGAAAAGACCCGTGCGACTGGGACTAGTGAGGAGACCATTAGCGGATTTCCAGTGGCCATTTCAACCTCCTCTTTCATGCACGGTAGTTTTCTGAACGGTCGTCTTTGTTTAAATCCCATTGGTCCTCTTCTTCCTCACTTTTCTTATACATTTTGTCACCCTGGTTCAGACACACTGCAGCATTAGCTGGTTTGGATGTAGCATAACTCCGTCCTGACAACGGGCTGTAGGTCAGCTGGAGGTACCAAGCAGAAACTAACCAGGAACTTCTAACCATTTTAGCTCAACTAAACCAGCACAGTCTTTGTTAACCAGCATGAAACTCCATCCATCCATTCTCTACCGCTTATCCGGGGTCGGGTCGCGGGGGCAGCAGCCTAAGGAGAGAAGCCCAGACTTCCCTCTCCCCAGCTACCTCCTCCAGCTCATCCGGAGGGATCCCCAGGCGTTCCCAGGCCAGTCGAGAGACATAGTCTCTCCAACGTGTCCTGGGTCTCCCCAGGGGTCTCCTACCGGAGGGACATGCCCTGAACACCTCACCAGGGGGGCGTCCAGGGGGCATCCTGACTAGATGCCCAAGCCACCCCATCTGGCTCCTCTCAACGCGGAGGAGCAGCGACTCTACTCCGAGCTCCTCCAGGATGGCAGAGCTTCTCACCCTATCTCTAAGGGAGAGCCCAGCCACCCTACGGAGGAAGCTCATTTCAGCCGCTTGCACCCGTGATCTTGTTCTTTCGGTCATTACCCAAAGCTCATGACCATAGGTGAGGGTAGGAACGAAGATCGACCGGTAAATCGGTCTTGTTCACAAGCATGAAACTCTACTCTTAAACATTTACAGGTGGCCTATTAGGTCACAAATCCACCAACAAGCTGACCAGCAGCAAACTGGTGTCATGCCTTGCTCACACAGTACAAAATGCCTCTATTTTTCAGCCCAGATGCATAATTTCATGTTCTTTTCCTCACTGGGTCAACAGGCGCTCCGTGTGCATTTTCTGGGTGTTTCCCAGCAGTTGGAAATTCTACCTATTGTGTGGAACACTGATTCATTCAGCAGGCTGTCAGTTGACCACAGGTTCGATTGTGACGTCGTTGGTATGTTATAATTAGAAGCGAATGATATAATGTGTAAAATGGGCTTTCTTTTTTTCGGTGCAGTCCTTTATTCAGTCGGTCATTGATAGTTCCACCCGTGCAGCCAAAAGACGACGCGTTTCATTCCTTTGCAGGAAGTGGGGGGGGTGGGGGAGTGGGGGGGGGGACCTGCAGAAATGACAAGAACACACTGACTCTGTTTGCACACATGGCTCTGGGTTTTGTATTCTGATGCTGCTTCGTATAAACATGTGGTTGCTGCGTGGAGAACATCGGTCATTCCAATAGCAGTTCCAAAAGAGGTCCAGATGAATAAGAAAAAGACAAGACGATATCCAAAACCCATTCATTTGATCATGATGAGGACAGTTTGAAAATTCAGCTCGTTCTAGCTTATTTTTCTTCTGCGTATGAAAGGCCGCAGGAGGCCCCCCCCCCCGTCTCTCTGACCCCAGCCTCTAGGTGTTGGAAATCTTTTCATTTCTTCAGGTTCCCAGAACTCAAATATCTCTGCTTTCTCTTTGCCACTCTGGCCTGTCCCCCCCCCCATCCCATAGTTTCCTGCACAGAGCAACTTAACCTGTCTTTATCCTGAAAGCTGAACACTGTAGAGTGTTACACACACACTCACACACACACACACACACACACACACACACAGGTACGGAGTGTACTACCCACACATGGTCTTATCACTGGGAAGCAACAGATACGCAGAAGGTCAGAAACCCAATTACTGCGTGATAAATCGGGCACACAGATTTTTTCCTTCTCCTTCTGTGTCGAACACTGAAGCGTTTCTTTCAGGCGCTCCTCTCTGCTCTCTTTTCTACAGGCTTGTTTGTCCAACTTTTCCCCTCCTGAACACACTCTCCATCTTTTTTCTAAGCTTTCCTTTCAGCAGCCACACGGGCAGCTGATGCTTCCACCCACCATTTCCACATGTGTCTCTTTCAGTGGTTGGATCGCGCATTGCTTTCAGTAGATTAATTCAAGTCCACAACGAAACCTCAGAGCAGCAAAATAATTGAAAGGAGTCGGATAAATGCAGAAACGCGGATGATTGTCCCTCTGTTTGTCATGCACAGAGCAGGTACATGTGCCGCGCTCGGTGCAACACCTGTTCTTTAACCCTCAAACAACCCAGATTAGCATTGACAACACATGAACTACTGTTTATTGCTGCTGCCTTTGCTGATTGCGCAACTTCCTCACTTGCCTATTTTTCCATCGACCCCACCACCAGCCACCCCCACCCCCACTGCTCCGAATTCAGTCAAAACCCTAGAAATTTAACAATGAGCCGCGATCATGTGCCAAAACACAGGACGGTGAGAAAAAAAAAAAGTGAGCAGCTTGGAAGCCCTCTCATCTTTCTGCTCAAGCCCTGCTGTTGGTATCTTATCTGCTCAATCCTCTCATCGTCATTTAAATCTCCCCCCGACTCCATCCGATCCCGGTCGTGCCCCTATTTAAATCTCTCCCTCCTCCTGGTCCACCACATTTCTAATGCTAATTATTTAAACCTCTCTGTCTGCTCCATCCCTCACATCCACCCGTTAGTATTCAAATCTCTTCCCACCCACTCTCCCTACCAGCCCAGCCCCAGTTAAAAGGTGCTTGACTGAAGGGTTGATCCGGGCTGTTATTTTCAGACGCCAGATAATGCCGCTTCTTCCAGACTCCTCTGGTTTCCTTCTCTGTTTTCACGGCCCTCTTATTTCCTTTTTTATCTGGATACAATTACATAAACACAAAGGTTCAAGAGGTTTGTCTGCCACAGGGGCATTCACTATTAACATAAATAAATGTTTGCTGTTTCAGAGAAAAGGGAAAAAGGGATGTGGAAAAAGAAAGGAAATGTAGAGACATTATGCCTATTTATACGATGTATACAAATACAGATATTCTGAAGAGCAGGGTTTTGCATGGGAATGTGACCTTTGTCTGGCTGAGGTGGCCCAACTGGGTCACTGTCCTCGGTGTTAAGTTATTGAGAAAACTAGCAATGATGATATGGTCTGGGGGGGTCACAGGACACCTTCTTTTTTTCTTCCTGCCCCAGTGACAGAACGCCGGGGCACTAATCTCAACCTTCTTTCATGCTTTGATGCTTTGTTTCTGAACACCAAGTCACAAAAGCCGCTCTTCCTGTGATGCTCGGCTCGCCCGTCCTCACTCTGTTATCGCACCCGCGCTCCCCCCATTCAGCTGCCGGAGACGCCACCTACACGCTGAGCAGGAGGATCGCAGCTCAGTGAAACACCAAAGTCGCTCCGACCAGGAGTCCCACTCCAAATACTTCCTTATTACGGTTACATAAATGTTAATTTCCAACAACATGCACCCCCCCACACATACGCACTCTACCCCATTTGCATACGCCACACAGCTGCATCAAAATCTATCGACCATGCACACGTGCGTGCAAGTTAAAACACCCCCTCCCACACATTTTTAATATTAAAAGGAAAGGTTTTACCTCAATGGCAAAGTCAAAAGGAAGAAATTTGTGCTCAAATGATTTAACTTTTTTTAAATCATGCAGGGCGGGGGGAGAGAATGGCCAATTTAGGGGTTGCTCACCTTGGTACTCCTGTCCAGGGGTGTAGGCGGTGGGGTTGCCTGTGATTTGGAGGGTGAGAAGCACCTCTCCCCCACCTTCTGTCACCCCGGCTCCCTCCAGCTCCCCGTGGTGAGCGCACAGGAAGAAGAAGGGGTTGAAACGCGGGTAGAAGCTCGATGGCGGCGCCCCGAAATCCACGCTGCTGCTCCCCCAGACGAGGGCCAACAGGGCACAGCCAACGGCACCCAGGAAAGAGGCCCACGCCATGACCATCTGCCCTCGCTAAGAGAGGGGCTGTGGAGGTGGAGGCGGGTGAAAAGGTGAGGAGAGCGATGAGTGGGGGCGAGGAAAACACAGGTAGAGTTCCAAAGGACCGTTTCTGGAGTCCAGAGATAGACAAAAGTCCAAAAGTGTGTGTGTGCGGCGCTGATGTGTGCGAGTGTGTGGGTTTGCCGTCAGGAAAAAGGGAGAGCTCTCCTGTTCTGCCTCCTCTCCCTATCCTACCTTCACTCTCAGGGAGTTTAGAGCTTTGCCTGTGCTGTCCTGATCTGGCGTTTAAATACCTCACCCCCTCGCTCTGTTTCCCTCTCTCCTCCCATCCTCCCTCCCTCCCTCCCTCCCCTCCCTCTGCTCCTCTTTCGCTTTAACACCAGCTTCATGCGTGCTGTGCGCGCTCTAGGAGATGGCCTCCCTCCTCTCTCTCATCAAGCGCTTCTCTCCTCCCTCTTCTCTGCCGGTCTATCACTCTGCATTTTTCCTTAAGCTTCTCTTTCTTCATCTACTTTCCCTCCATTCCTCCATTCCAGACTGTACTCGTTTATCCCCCTTCTGGGACCAAAGCATCTCTCTTCCATAGTTAGTTGCTTCACTTCCCCACCCCACTGACATATTTCTTTTGTTTTCTCTCCCTCTCCATCCCTTAACTGTCTCCTCGTCCACCCACCTCCTTTCTCCCTCCAGCTTCACCTCCCTCTCCTCTCTCGTCTCCCCCACCCCTTCGGAGCTCCATCTCACTTTTTCCCCAGACCGGAATCGCTCCATGTCTCTCTAGTCCAAAGCAGTGCTTAAAAATGTTTTTCTTCTCTGCTTTTGCCTTTTCCAGGGGATTCCATCAGAATCTCCTTTTCCACCAGATCCTCCAACTTTTTTTCCCTTCTCCCTGTCACAGCCGCGTGCGCCGCCTCTCTGCTCCAGATTAACTTGCCACTACAGCGCCGCTATGAGCCATAATGATGCTTTCTCTCCCTCACTGGTCTTTGGAACCAAATAATGGATAACTCTTTCTTTAACACCTTTGACACACACACACACACACACACACACCCTTTTCACTCTTTTTCATGCAGTAATACCTGCAGTAACATCAATCTGCCTCCACCATTTTCAGACTTACATGTCCACAACACGAGCACCCTCCACCACACACAGCCCGACTGACCCACTGGAACCTCAGCTCTCTGTCACACAGTACTCGTGAGCACGCACACACTCGAGCGCAACATGCATGACGGCATGCACTCCATAAAACAGAGTTTTTACATCGAGTCATGAACATGAAGCTGGAGCTTCCCCGGGTGGTTTGAATGCTGAGATTATTATTCCTCATTGTTGTGGTTGTGGTTTGGCAATCACGCCCACATGTGTAGATCACTGGTAACAGCCAGTTGGCTTCTCATATATTATTGTATATACTCTTCTAGTATACTGCATCTCTATCTGGGATAATCACCAGATGGTGCTTGAGTGCACATTTGAGCTGGAGCTTCTGCAGGGTGCAAAGAGCAGGACCTGGTGTGACCTGGCCATGTCTCCTGTCCTGGGGTTGGTTCATTGACCTGGATGGTTTCTGGGAGACCAGCCCAGCACTGGCCACATGTAGAAGTGACCTTCACAACTCCTGATAAAGATCTGGAAGCAGCAACAGCAGCCAGGTTTTTCATTCATTCATTTAAGGCACTGTGACAAAGGCAGTCAGACATTGAGTAGAACTAGAATGTAGAACGATAAAGAGTCCAAAAGGAGGCAGTAACTTTTAGAATTCTGCTTCCTGTCCTTCTGAAAGAGGTCGGATAGATCGACCACTCTGAGACTGGGACTGAGGTTGCAGGTTATCACTTTCCTCCTCTGCTGTTTCTCTGAACCAATCCACAATTCCCCTTCAGCTCCTCGTAGCTTTAATTAAGTACTTTAAATTAAACTGTAAGCATTAGCTCACAAGTGAGGATTCTACGAAGTTTTACAGGTCTTAAAGTGCTACAGTGCTTAAAATTCTATTCAAACTGAACCAAAGGTTTCTTTATCACAGCTAGATATGATTTTTTTCTTTTTGACAAATTTAACCAAATGAACTCTGAACTCTGACTCTTTGTGTGAGAACCTGCATTTATAGCTTCATATCTTGTGGATGCAGCCGAGTTGCTTGGTAATATAAATCTTGAATAAGTTTGATTGGGTCTCTTGCCTATCCTAAACATCATAAAGTCATTTCTGGACCTGAAATGCTTCCAAATTATTGAGTTTCAGCCTTTTCCTGGGAGGACAGCAGCTAAACGGTGCCGCCCTCTATGCAACTGTTGTCACCAGAGCTCCTGCTCTCGGGTCGTTTAAATTCATTCCTGTACACCAAAATTAGAACTCCCTCTGACATTTGAGCCCGGGGATGGATCAACTCACGAGGACAAATTACCGATAATGGCGAAACGTTGCCGTAGGTCACCTGAGCAGAGGACAGGTGTGTCACCTAGTGAAGCCAGCTCTGCCGGGGTCCGCCGATCGGTGCTGGCGGGCTGTTCTACACACTCCTGCTGGATACAAGTGCTAAGAGTGCTCCTGCGCCCACCCACCCACGCGTGCACATTCGCACGGAGCAAACTCGCACTGACGGAGGACACAAGTGTCTGTGATGCGCGAGAGGCAGCGCGTGCCAGCGGCGCCATCTGTTTTACCTGTAGCAGCAACGCGCGTCCCTGTTGCTGATGGCCTCTTCATGTAGGTCCTGTCCTACATCCATCTCGGCTGTGCGTCTCTATCCTGTAGTCCCGCGCCCACACGCACACCATGTACGACTGGGGGCTATCGTTCTCCATTATGGAAACTAGGTCGGTGGGGCGTGGGGAAGGGGAGTGGGGCAGTAATTATTTTTATCATTATTAATTTCCACCTCAAGGTTGCACCAGGGCTTTTTTGTCCACTTCAATCTTCATTCTAGGCCCCCTGCATCCACACACACCACCATCAGCACCATCACTACCAGTGTCTTTGAATAGGCTGCGTGCCAAACCAGGCAGAACAGAGGGTGGGGGGCACAAAAGAGGAAAGAGCTCAGAGGGATGGAAGAGTGGTGGCGAGGGACGGGAAGAAAAGCAAAGGCAGGCTGAGGAGTTGCATGTGTCGCTTCATCACTCACTGGACTCTAATTTACACTAACAGGTTGTTTACTCGATATGGCAAATGATAATAAAAGCCTGGGTGTTGGAGGAGGGGGAGAAGGCAAGAAAAGAGAAAGGAAGAGAGGCCCCCTGGGGACGTTTCTGCTATGATGGCTTGCACACTCCAATTGGTCCCATGAAAAGATTTCCCTCCCTGAAAGGGGGGGAAAAGGAGGGGTGCTTTGGTCAGTGTGTCGGTGAGACCATGAGACTCACCCCAAAACCTCAATGCTGTGTCACAGAAATGAGGGGAAGGGGGGGGGGGGGTGATCACACAAGGACCAGCCTCCACTTGGAGTCTGATCTCATGTAGTAAAAACACACACTGGGTTTATCTTCTACCTGTTCTTACTTATCAATGTGTAGTGAGTTCCACCTTCTTCCTCTACCTGTTCCAACTCCAGGCAGTAAAAAGAACATCCCGTCCTGCCCGACTGGTGGTCTGCTGGACAGCGTCTGCTTCAGGAAGTGGCTCCAGTGACACCTTCCACAATGGAGACGACCCTCGGTGAAAGTGCCGCATCGCTCTCTGAGAAACAGACTGCTCAGCGTTCCTCCTCCCTGTTACGTAGACGTAGCCGTGTAAACGATCTGTGCTAAAGGGTTTGGTCACCGTGCCAACGTGCCCAACTGAATGGGAGCTCAGCTGTGGGTGACTGGGGGCCTTAAACTGCCGATTTGATCAAAATGTAAACTCTTATGGGAAGATGAAGCACTATAATTAACAGGGCAGTAAACAGTTATAAAGGCCAAGTCTCACTGTCCCACTTGGCAACCGCAGCCCTTCCTATCAGTCATGTAAGAATACACAGGAAGCTTTTTATTTATTTATTTTTAAAGGCAATATTTTGCTTGATAGTGAATGCATAAAACATATTTCCCCCCTGATGGATCAAATCTCCGAGTGTCATAAACACAGCGCTGAAACAAACACGTACATGATACAGAAGAGCCAGGTAGTGAGCGATGGTAGGAGAGCAGCGTTTGAGGTGACAGCAAGCAGACGTCTGTGGAAGCTCCGGTGGTGGGGGCACATGGCCCGGAACAATTTAAGCCTGATACATTTTTCAAAAGCTGTGAGTCATAGTTCTTCCTGACTCCTCGGAGTGCATCGCTCAGGGCTCACGCTCATGCATCTTTTGGTTTTGCTAGACATGAAATCTGCTCTCCAAACTCTACTTTTCTTCTTTTTTTCTTTTTTTTCTTTTTTGTCAGTTGGGCAGCCGGTTCAGTGTCTCACCCCTCCCATCCTGCAGTCATGGTAACAGAGCTGTGAAAGAAGGAGCTGAGGAACATGAGGCGATGGGAGATGACAAACACATGGCCACATTGTTTCAGAGACACACCAGAGTTGATGCTGAACGGTGACACCGACAGCCATTCCGCCATTCCCGACGTCCAATATGCGAGCAATTAGGCAGGAGTTGTGTGGGACACAGCAGAGTGGGGACAAGAGGGGACGCTGGCATGTGAGTGTCCATGAAGGCCGGAGTCAGCGGTGTGTTGTTAGGATTCATATCCCAGTTCTAGGGAGCAGAGAAACCCTCTGAAACACACACATTTGCATGAATCCATTTAGAGAAACTCTCCAATCTAATAGATTTTCCTGTGGCTGCTGCAAAGATCCCCCTCAAAAAAATATGGAACAAAAGAATCTTATTGTAGTTAAATGCATCCTGCAAAACCTGATGCTTTCCTGTTCGGTGCTCAGCAACAGGATGCGTGTGTGTGTGTGTGTGCGTGTGTGTGTGTTCATCATGTCTCTCACACACATCATAAAGCGGATCAGTCCCTAGAGACCAGGCTCATCCCTGGACAGCAGCACACACGCTCAGAAACGCCGCGGAATCCCACCTGCAGAACGCTCGCTCATCGACCGACCCCGGGAGCAGGCAATGCTGCTCGGTGCACGCGCACGTGCACACATATTTGCACTGGCAGATATTCTCAGATTAAAAACACTGGGGTGGGAAAGAGGGGGGGAGGGGTGCTGAGGCCACGTACAACAGCAAGCAGGCAGACAGCCTTGAGCTATGGCTAAATAAATAAGTAAGAATTTCATCTTAAACCAGCGGCTTCGCACCTTCACTCGCAGACCCCCCCCCCACACCTTCTCTCCCCAATCGAGAAAAAGTAGAAAAGCTACCCGGCGTACATCTCTTCACCCACCTATCGGAGGCCTCCGGGGACTCCGGAGAACTTCGCTGCTGTGATTTGTGTTTCCAGCTTTATTCCCCACAAATTCAAACATTCAAACCACAGCAGAATAAGACACCCGACGATAAATCCGCAGGCAGGAGAGTGCGGTAACAGTCTGTGGTTTAGAAGAACGCCAGTTCTAGAAACACGTGGAAACTGTGTGTCTTATTATCGAGAATGTAGGTTTAGAGTTAGCAGGTGAATTTAGCCTGCTTTAGCGCCACGTGCTAAACCCACCAGCTCATTTACGCAGAGCCGATGGTGAATTCCCATTGTGCTGCGCTGCGTAATTCCGGCTGTGGGCTTATGGATTCTGTGGGTGTGGTTGCCGGGGAGCGAGGATATCATGGCTGTGTTGGGCACGTGAACGCCACACGGAGGGATGAACATCTTACTCCACCTGAAAGGAGTTGGTCAGGGTGGAATATCTGTCCCGCGTTGCGTCGGTTCGAAGCCTCAAAAACAGACAAAAGAGGAACAAGAAGATGGAGGGGAGGAGGGGGGGGGGTTCCTGAGATAAAGTGAGACGGATGATAATGTGCCGTCATCTTTGAGGTAACAAATGGAAGGAAGACCCCTGCCCTTAATTACACGGGTCAGTAAACACGGAGCTGGTGGGCCCATAGGGAGGGGATCAACAAGTCACACACATGCACAGACGCCATCTAACGGGAGTTCATTACGCTACACGACCACGTGATTTATTGGGATCTCGTTGAGCTCAACTTGTCACAATAGTTATTTAATTTAGTGCTCTGAGACAGAATCCGATTACAATGACGCATGTAAACCAACCTAACAGCACGTGTATGTGCACATACCTGGGTGCATATATGAGTGCCCGCCCACACACACTTACACACACACATACACACACGCTTGTCCACAAAAAAAGGCCTGAATCCTCCACTGTAGGTCCTCAAAACACTTTCGCTGATCCAATTACAGGTCAGAGGTCACCCGGCAGACCCATCCAACCCCAGCATTCAGCAGGACCTCCCCCCACTCACTCACCGTACCCCATCCTCCCATCTTGTCCCTCATTTACTCATCCTCCCCTCTTCACACCCTCTCTGCTCAGCTGTCATCTCTCACTTGGTTTCCTCTAAATGGCCATTGACTGCGCTCACACAGCTTTTCCCTCCCTTTGTCTGTCTCCGTCCCAAACATGGCTGCCAATCACGCACTAGCGTCCTCGGTGTATTTACCTCGCTGTTCTGGCCAAAGCAGTGTTGGAATCAGAAAGCAAGAAGCCTTTTTTCTTTTACGCTCCTCCTCTGGCGTTCCATACCATTTCAAGTGCTACCACAGATTGACAACAGATCTATTTATTCTCTGTGGTTGCCCTTTTCTTAATCATTGCCCTCTCTCCCAGCTTCCTCTCCCACGCGTATCCATTGCTACCCAGTCCTTCTCCTACTCTCCTCTTTATTCTTTGCTATTTGCTCTCCGCTTTACATGATGCATATCTCGATCTCGCCCTCGGGGGGACTCTGTCTTTCAACTTGCTGGCCCTAGAAAGAAGAAAACCTCACCGATGTCGATGCGCGGCGCTCGCCGGCTGACAACGTTGGTCCTGTGCATGACTGTCATTGGGTAACTGTGTCAGTGTGTCGGCATTCGCACGTCTTTGTAAAGAATTATGAGTTTGCCATATTTAAGCTAATTTTTTTCAAAAGAGGGTAGCCAATTAATGCCATATTGCACAGCCATAATGCCACACAGAGAAGGCTACGCCTCATTAAACTATCACTCCAACAAACCCTCCCCCCAGTTTGCATCTGTTACTTGTCCTGCACGAACAGCCCAGGATTACAGGCCTGAGTAGATGCTAAAGCTAATACAGGAGGGGAAAAAAGGGAGCTGAGCGCTCTGTATCCACGGCGCCTCCCCAGGTGAACGCCCATCTCCCGGGATTCAGTCTCAGAGTGCCGTAACCCATCACCTCTCTGGACAACAGCGACGGTAATTACGGCTAATGAATTGCCGACTTTTATGAGCAAACACGGGCATGACAGCACTTTGTGCTCATAATGGCGTGCGAGAGAGACACAGTCTAGCGCGCCGCATAAACATTATCCAGACGGAGAATCAAGGTCACCTCGGCAGATTAGCAAAGCCTGTAAATGAGTTCAATTAAGCAAGTTGCTAATGACTGTGGGCTTAATGACGGAGTCCTGCACTGACAGCTCGGTGACACAGCAAAGCTTTTGTTTGAGCTTGACTGACAATTTCACCGTTTACAGGCGCGTCTGTGGATTCAACTCCATTCCAAACGTCTAATTTGGGGTTCTGGCAATCAAAGCGGTTTGTAATACTTGACGCGCTCTGCAGTTTTTGGGGAGATTAATAAACGAAAATAATAATTCCGCCCGAGCGAAATCAATCACCGGAGCAATGAAAGACTTAACGGAGCAATTCCACTCCGAGCAATAAAAGAGAAGGGGACACGTTTTGATCAACTAGATCTGCAATAATTAAACAAGAGTAATGAGCTCCTCCATAATTAACCTGCTCCCAGAGCTCCGCTTCTCTCCATTAGAGAGAGGATCAAGAGAGCAGCGGTGACGGAGAGATAAGGCCCGGCTGTGGAATGTTCGCAGTCAAACCCGTTTGCTCGGGAATTTTCCATGAGGGGATGTCGGATCTGCAGATGCTGGTGGGCGACGGCCATGAGTCTGAGCAGGGCGGGTCAAAGGTCCTGGCGGCGCTCACTCGCCATCACCGCAGCTGTTTGACATTGTTTACGGCGGTTAATGAAACGAGCCGTCGTTCCACGTCGCTGCGTTTGGGTCTGACCCAGAGCGGCGCCTGGACAGCGAGGTCAGGAGACGCCCCATCGCAATTTAAAGAGGAAAAAAAAACTCGTTATCTCCCCGCAAACAGATTATGAGAGCAATCGAGCGGGAAGAGTCTTGTTTTACAAGCGATAAGAAGGCGACGTCCTGTTCACCTGCAGGAAGCCTCGTTAACGCAGGGAAAACATGCACCTAATTAGAAGCTAAAGGTCAGGAAAATGCTGAGAAAATACCCCAAAACCTTCCAACATACCCCAGAAAAGGTCCCAAAAAGAGCCTTAAAACCACTTTTATGCTACAATCAAGACCCATTTCACACTTTCATTCCTGTGATTTGCACAGTTCCAGCTCCGGGCGCCTCTTCCGGGCGCCTCTTCCGGGCGCCTCTTCCGGGCTCCGCCTGAGCGCCGCCTCACTTCGGACCTTCTCCAAACGCTCCAGCTAAGCACCGGCGGGACGCTGTGCTCCTCCGCTGCCACTCAGCCCGCGCATGATGGCGAAACATTCCCTCGCCAACTTCTGCGGCCCGTCCCCGACAAGGACAAATACGTCTCCGGACGTGTCCGCCGGGGGCCGGAGCGCCGGGCCACGGCTGAGGGGGCTGAATAAATCAGACAGAAGCCGGAGCGCCTGAAGACGGAAGCGAGGATTCGGAGCCTCCTCCATATTAGCAGCCTGCTCGCCGCATGGCTGGGGGAGGCTAAGCCCTTCCAAGCACAGCCTGTTGTGAGAGAATCACTGAATTATGCATCCGAGAGGGGGGGGCTGCAATGGCACCCCCTCCTCTTTTACCTCCTTTCCTTTTAACTGTCAGATAGATGAAGTTTCACAGGAGGTCAGCGCCGAAGACTGGGGGGCTGATAGACACTGTGGGGCGTGTCCCTCTTTTGCACGTTTTCTGCACCATTTCACAGGATCGGGGGGGTGGGGGGTGACACTCTCCACCTCCTCATCTGATGGTGGTGGTGGTGGGGGGGTTCATGTGGAGAAGATGTGTGCACGATGACACGTCGATGATGAATTTGGGCGTCTGAGATGGGCTGGCGGTGGTGCCGAGGCCCGCTACATTGATTCTCGGAGATGGGGGGGGGGCTATCTGCTGTCACATCTATGATGAGCAATGGGGGTCAGAAGGTCACTCATTTAACTGGCTTCATTGGCCGAAAAAAATAAAATGAAATCAATTCCTTATTAGAACTTCATCAGCAGTGGACGGGGCCAAGATAGCTTTAGGATGAAGACAGAGGACGTTCACCTTTGTCAGATATGACTATGGATGTCCTCTGCTATATTGTGTGGAACATCAGTGCTGGAGTCCCTCCTTCATTAGCTGGACCTGCACTGCTCCTCCTCCTCATCTCAACCTCCTGCCCCGTGTCTCTAGACAGTTCACTGCCAGGCTGTTGGTTCTATTTCCATCCAGCGCCCCAGGCTATACATTCTGCATATTTTGAATGTACAGATGAAGCCCACATATGAAACATCTGCTTTAAACAGACCCGGTAAGTCGCTGCATTATCCCGCCGCGGAGCGCGTGCGTGCGCACAAAAACGCTCCTTTTAACGCCCGGACTCGTTGGGATGCTACATTCACCTGAGTTGAGCGGTAATTACTTTTGCGTCCTAATTGATCATTGCTCGTTTCTCACCCAGATGGCTCGCCGGGCGCCGTCCGCCTCGCCGCAGATGTCCTTCAATGCTGCTGTTTGTGACCATGCTACCTCTGGCTAAATGGGGGACACACAGCCACCGTGTTATGGATGAGGGCGGGTCGCTTAATAGACCCTCCTGACTGTCATCACCGGCCAAGGCCTCCGGCAGAAACATCCTTGCGTCATCCATTTGGCTCCTGGAAGTGGAGCAGTGGGCTCCACCGTGTCCCTGTCCCTGTCCTCTGGACCACCCCTCTGTCCCTGACAAATGAGCGCGCCAATTAAAACACCCAACGTTAAAGAGTCCGGCTAACAGTGTTAGCGTGCTGCCAAGGCTGACAGGAACAAATATCAACGCAGGGACATAAATGGATTCTTTACTTCCATTTACTCTTGGGCACTATGCTAATTTTGGTGTGTGGGGGCTATACATTACATCAATTTGCCACAGAAAAATTTATGGTTTCCTGCAAGCTGTGGCCAGCCTTCCGACCAACTGCTAAATGAGTGCATAAATATAGATGACATGCTAGAGGCTTATGGCTGGGATATACGACCCCCTCTGGCTATAGGTTAATTTCTAAATCCCCCCCCACACCTTGGACCCTGAGCTGTGCATATGTTTGAGACAGGAAGGACGGTAAAGGCTCAGATTTACGATCCAGATAACAAGATGACGGCAGATCTGGTGCGGCGCCTCTGCTCACGGCGCCTGATAGCCGGAATTCTGCTTTTCTCTCTCCTGAGGTGCGACAGCATCTGCCGAGGCGAAAGCAGGCAGCCTCATAAAAGATATATGCCATAATTCCTCACATCTTATGGGACAGTGTTGTTGGGGAAAAGCAAAGAACAATGACAGATGCAGGAAGATGTTAGCAAACACGATCTCTTATTTCCATTCACGTGCACCCCCCCCCCCCCCCCAACCCCCCCCCAACCCCCCCATACCTGCCGGCCGTCATTGTGCACAGGCTCTGAAAAGCCCATCATATATAATAATGCGGTCTGGAGCGGTTTCGGTCTTGACAAGGGATTTTACCATTTCACAACGCTGACCTTGACCCGGCTGCTGTTTGAAGAGCCGTGAGGGATGCTCGGTGGCTCAGGTGAGAGGGGAAGGGAGGGGAGGCTGGGGGGGGGGGTTCTGACAGGTTTTCCTGGTGAATAACAAACTCCCAAAAGGATAGACACTGTGAAGAATCATCCACAAACAACCTTTGGCATTCAAATCATTCCAAGTGTGCTGTGAATCTGATTACATCGCTGTGCTACACTCGGTATAAGAATCCCCCCCCACCCCCCCCGCCCCCCCCGCCCCACGTCCTCCCATTGTCTCCTAGCATCCCGTGACTCCGAGTGTTGTGTCCTGCAAAAAAAGTTTACCAGTTCATATTGTTGAGAAATGACTAATGCTACATTTTTCATGTGCGGCATTAAAAATTCAAAGGATCCCTTCCCTTCTCTTCATTCTGAGACTCAAGGAAGAAAAAACAAGTCTCAATAATGGATGAGAAAAAGGTTTGCTAAGAAAAGAGAGCCGGTGTAGAGAAGGCAGTGGGGGGTGGGGGGGGGGGGCAAGATGGACATTGTGAGTATGAAATCAAGTATTGGCTGAGCGTTGGGTTCGATGGAGAAAAGAAAAGGCGCGTGAGGCGTTCTGACCCTGTCAAACATGCAGCCTTTGTTCACTGTTCATCAGCCGGCTTGCGGGGGCCTAAATAAATGTAATTTTGGGGATTACCGACGCTCCCGACGCTCCGAAAGCAGTTTTCTGAGGACTGTCCTCCAACGTGTCATAACACACTGAAACTGCACCTGAAGACTTCGAGCTTGAGCATTCAAACGTCCAAGAAGCTGCAGATGTGATTGAGTATCAACAGTGAAAGCAATAATCTGCACGGGAGGCAGAGACAATATTGGACTCATACGTCAGCAAAAGCCTGAAGTGCAGCAAATATAAAAGCTTCACAGACATACATGAAATGCGCGCCTGCAGAGATGAGCTTTCTTTTTTAAAAGGTCTCTCTCGTGTTCTTCCAACAGAATGCTGCGTACGTGCCGCTCTCTCAGGCTGCCATCTAGCGGCCGGTTGGCAGAAATGCACCTTAAACAGGTCTGGAGTCCGTTTGGAATCGAACTTTTCAACTTGGAGCTGAAGCGACACACATTTAAAACTCTCAGCTTCCCTCAGAGACACCTCTTATTATACTGGTAGAAGATCATCTGCAGTTCCCGAGTTCTGTGGCTGCACAATATAAAGAAAACATTCCGTAAAGTTCAGTCTGACCAAGCTCTCCTGCACATAAATTCCAGAGCCTGGAACCTGTTTAATATAAACTGTTTGAAGGGGGTTTCACTGGAATTTCACTTCATTATGAGTTGGCTAGTCTGGATTTTGGTTTCCAGACGCTCTTTTATGCTAAACAAGATGCTCGCTGGAATGTTTGCTGGTCCAGGCTGTCAAAACATTGCAAAAAATAATTCTTCTCCATCCAAAACGGGCTAAACACACAGAAAGAGAGAAAAACACTTGCAAACAGGCAGCGGTACACACTCCCCCCACAATAATCAACACATTGTGACACCGGCAGCCAAAAGCTTCTATCATTGTGTTGATTTTGCACCCTCTCCAGCTTTCAGCTGGGAATTTTATCTTTTGTTTACTGGTGGATTTTGTTCTCAGCAGCTCAGGAAAGTGTTGGCAGTCGCTCAACTTGATCTGCAGTCACGGATGAAAAGCTCCGACTGGGGGGGGGGCGGACGGGACATTTCAGAAATCCAAAAACTGCCATGTAATTACAATAAAAATACATAAATATGAGTCCCCAACAGTGAGGGAAAGTGCCAGTTTCAGCATTGTGATGGTAAACAGTCTGCAAGGGAGCGTTTGTGCCAGTCAGTGGGGGGTCAGCTCACTTTAGAGTCAAATAGGAAATAAAAAGTCCCAAAACTTCCTCGTAATGAACGAGGCCTTTCAGGCCAGCGGGTCTGCACGCAGCAGGAAACTGGTGATTTAGCTCCGGATGGTTTAATGCCGGGATTAACAGCATTTCACCAATAAAAGCAAAGCCGACAATGATGCAGCCATATAAAATTCTGCATATTTCTGTTCATTAGCAACAATGTTTGTTATTTAGGTAGCATATTTAAGCATGTTTTGGTTCGTAGCAGAGAACACAGACACAGACACCAGTCAATAAATAGAGTTAAAACATAAAATATTGGCGGTGCTTTGGCCGATGTTTGTCAAAAGAACATTTATCTCAACGCTTTCTGTTTTTGAGGGAGGGTTTGGGAACTTCTCTCCATTAATTCCTGGCCAAAACTTTGATGTCCAGGACATCTTTGACCTTTTCACCCTTAACTTTCTGTTATTTTTGGGTTTGAGCCAAATAATTATTTGCACCCTCCAAAACTTTGAGTCTTGTCTTTTTTATTTATTTTCTTTTAAACGGTTCCAGCTTCCAGCTGTTGGGTCGTTGCCCACTTTGAGACATTTTGAGATGTTTTCTTCATCGTCGGCTGATGTGTCAAACTCTGTCACACTTTAATGACTTTTCACCAACGACTCTGGGACTCATGATTTTGCTTTTGCTATTTTTTTGGTTTTTATTTGTTGCAAAGCTGAATGTGAGAAAATTCTGATGATTCACAGTCATCTCCAGTCGTTGTTTGATGGAGTTAAAAAGAAAAATGAAGATGGCTTCCCAACAATGTGTTTATTGATTTATGATATTGACGTGTGTTGTAACCAATAACTGACATCAGTTTACTCAGCATTAGACTCACACACAGAGTTATATAGAGTAGAAGTGTCATTTCAACATATGGCGTGCAGAATTATTCATTTTATAGAGAGAATTTCTTAAAGTAGACAGAATTTTGTCTTTACCACAGTCTAATCTTGGGTTACATTGGCCCCTAGTGGTCATATTCGACATTACAACCTATCGAGCTCACTAACCTTAGATAAAATATTTTACCCCAGAAAAAGGCTGGTCCAAACAATTGCTTAAACCTTGTCATGATTCTTACGTGAACTTTTGCAAATACACTTGCTACACACCACATAAAAGAACATTTCTTTTAGGTCTAACAGTGATGGAGCTTGACCTTGAAAACATTCAGGAACAGCAGTGAAATTTCTACTGAATGATAAAACCCAGATGAAATAATTAATAACGTACATATTGTAGGAAGGGGAAAGCAAACATTCCTGCTGTAATCTTCTCAAATAAACCGCATCAGTCATCACTGACATCACAGTAAATCCCCGTCATTAATGCAGCTTCATCAAGGCTGAGAAATAGGAACAATCTGTCAGAGAATCACGGTCAGAGACTCGTTCGAAGGTTAAAAGAACTCGATTACATGTTGTGTTTGCTTTGTGCAACAAGCATAATTTGAAATGTGACAACGGCGTCCCCTGGAGCCTGTCCACAGTCTGGAGGCCCAATGAAGGACGAGCTCAATAACAAATAGCAGCCATATGTTAGCAGCAGAATTGTGGTTATTAATAGCTGATTTACGGTAATTAAATAGAACCCCTCTCAGATTTCAATTGCAAAAGCAACTGTTTCATTAGAATCATTTGCTGTCATAATAATAGATGAGAGCTGTGATTTCCCCTCTGTGACAGGAGCCTGTGGTGTGATGAAACCTTCACGCCACCTCTGGTTCATCCCCTGTAAATACCACCAGCCATATTTTCTCCTCGCTTGCGCTGTTACGTAACATCACGGCAGCAAAACTGCGCCCTGGCGACGCGGAGAAGGGCTGGTTTTCCGACCCAAGGGTCGCGTTAATGCCCCCCGTCTGAGGCTCTCCCTCCCGTCAACCTGATATGGTTCATATTTCACGCAGTCCTCGCCAAAGATGCAGAAAGACATGCGCACATGCGCCGGGCGACGACTGCGCCTCCCTGTCTGACTCCCAGCATCGCTCTGATGCTGTCATAAAAATAATACTAATACCCGTCCGGTCATTTCTCCACAGTTGGGGCGCACGATTGCGTTATTTCGATGTGATTTGGTCATCTTTTCTGCCTCGCTTGCGTCTTTTCGCCGAGCCTTCCAAGGACATCGGTGCGTGACACGGTGCGGCAGAGATGCGCACGTCTGACGGCTGCGAGGAGCAAGTGGGAGGGAACCAGTTTCCGCTCTGTAGTCATTGAGTTTCAGAGTTCTCGGCCATAGCCAGGGTCCGCACACTCCGCTGCTCCCTGTTTCACCTTCCCGGCTCCCGGACGCGTCGTGATGAGGTGAAGCTGCCGCCGATGCTGCTTCCCTGGGCGCAGACTCGCCGCTCCTTCGTGCTCTCCTCGCTGGTATGAGTCTCTGATCGTTTTTACGCGTTGATCGTGAAGTCCTGTTCTCGGACAGATCGCAACCACCAGTCTTTCTTCTTCTTTTTTTTTGAGATTACATAAAATGATACCGGGATCTGCCGCATCAATGCTCCCGTCTGCAGAAGCTGCGAAATTGTACCAGACCAATTACGTCCGCAACTCCCGCGTCATTGGACTTTTATGGGCCATCTTCACCATCCTGTTCGGCATCGTTAACGTGACCATCTTCTCGCAGCCTTATTGGATTGGAGATGGCGTGGATACGCCGCAGGCCGGGTACTTCGGCCTCTTCCACTACTGCGTCGGGGACGGACACTCCAGGGAGCTGGCCTGCCAGGGCAGCTTCACCGAGTTCGCCGCTATCCCGTCTGGTGCGTTCAAGGCCGCCTCCTTCTTCATCGGAATGTCCATGATGCTGGTGGTCTCATGCATCGGCTGCTTCAGCCTCTTCTTCCTCCTCAGCACCTCCACCGTGTACAAGATCTGTGGCTGGATGCAGGCAGCATCAGGTAAGTGACTGTTTAAGGGGTGGAAAGACCCAGAAAAAGATGTTGACACCGTATTTAATGCACATTGGGCTTCAACCTGCAAACTTTTTCCATCTGTCTGCTGGATCCTCTGTCACCACTGACAATTAATCAAGTGTCTTCAAAATATTAATGTTATTAGCACCAACAACAGGAACATAAATTTGCTGCTTGGTGCCAAAACGTTGCCTGTTTATTGAGTGACCTGGAAACAGGCGGTCACAGGACAACACCGAGGGACACGGGACTAGTTTTTAGGTGCTATTTAGAATGATCTCCAAGTTAAGCTATTAAAATAGCAACATAAACATAACAACATAAAGCTGTCTTGACCTGATGGAAATGCAGGTACAGCTGGGGGAGTCTTTGGGAGGGTCCGCAGATGTCCCACGTGCCAACGGGTCGGCTGCTGGCGGCGTTTTGTCACTGTTACTGCGGGCCAGTGTCGTCCCGAGCGAGCAGAGACCTCCATCGTGTGAAGAGGGGCTGAGCCGTTGCCAAACATTTGTCTGCCCAGCTTCCTCTTCACAAACAAATGCAGATGAGGGCATCTTTTGGAGCGGCTCCAGCTCCGTGTTGCGGTGGGCTCCATTAATGCAATAGGTCTGCCTAATGAGGGCACCGCTGGGCCCTGTGCTCCTGCAGCTCAGAGATGAAAGCGCACGGCGAGCGGCGAGACCCTGACCACGGCAAACTTACTCAGCGACGCCTAATGAGCGAGCCTGGGCTGCTTAACACTGTCAAATTTCATTACACTTCGCTGAAGGTTAACGCCGCTCTGGCTCCTCTTCAGGATGCCCACGGAGGACAGGTGGCACAGCGGCACCCCTAATGGGCTCCATACTGTCAGCCGATGTTCTCCTCATCTGTCCTCCATACCAGAGCTGATCATGAACAGAATTTCATAAATCACATCCTGTTTTCCCCTTTTAAAACACACAAGAGCTCAGAATATTCCAGCATCTAATGTCCCTAAATAGGTCAAACTACTGAGTGTGAGGTCAAATTCATCAATTGGTTCCATAATCTATATATGAAATTAAAATAATGAAATAATAAATGCTAAATGGGACCTCGCACTCAGGGTCATTTTTTAATAGATTTTAGACATTTTACTCACTAAAGGGGCCAAATTGCAGCTCTTTAATGACGTATTTCCCTGTCAGCACTTCATATCCCATCATATATTTAAAAGTGCTTTGCAGGCTTACATTTGCCCCCTGCGCTCGGAAATTCCGCTGTGAATGTGTCTGATGACCCCTGACGTACTTGACCGGGTGCTTAGCAGAAAGTCAAAACACAAAGAACTGATCCCGGAACAGCACTGAAGGAGCGGAGAGGGACGGGAAGAGGACGAGAACTCCTCAGACACACACAGCAAGGCCACCCCAATGCGTGTTTCATTGAAATGACCACACTCGAAGCAGCTTCCACAAAGGGATGGAGGTCCGAAGGGTTGAGGGAAAATACCTGGGACACATTCAGACACAGCTGTCCCCCTGCGGTGGTGTCCAGGTCCGGGAAGGCAGATTCTCTGAAGCTCAGGTGGAAGACCTGAATATTTGATGAGAAAGTCAACCTTCATGGACCTCCATCCTTCTTTCACCTCCGTCTCCCGAGCTATTTTGATCCCTTCATCTGTTCGCGCCGATGGCCCACAGATGCAAGCGCATGTGTAGTGTGTTTCTTTTCTTTGCGCACAGTGGAACGCGTCACAGTGCACCATCATACAGACGAATGCCTCATTTTCTGTTTCCTCCACCTTTGTCTACACCCTGAATCTGTTTATTTAATTACGGTCCAGCTTTTCTTCTTTGTGCTTATTTAGTCAGTTCTGCTGGTGGAAATGGTGTGTGTGTGTGTGTGTGTGTGTGTGTGTGTGTGTGTGTGTGTGTGTGTAGGAAGGAAGAGATTTGCTGCCGCAGCATCTTCAGCCCCTTTGAAGTCTTGGGCTCTAAATACCTTCGGGACAAAATCAGATTCTCCAGCATTTGCTTTCTGCATGTGGCTCTCTGCTGATAAGTTGGCATATTTAGAAAGTTAATTCCATAATCATTTGTCCAAGGAGGTTCTAAATCAGTGTGACGTGAAAGTCATTTGATCCTAAACGGACAATTCCCGCTGCTAACGTGCATGTGAAGAGCTACAATGTTATTTTGATTTTGGTGACATGCTGAGCTGGCTAATGGCTAATTCACGCTATTGCTACATAGTCTGGGTTCCATTTTATGGTAAAATATTGCTACCGTGACCTTTGACCTCCATGCATCATTGGGAGGGCAATGGAAATTTGTGCAACATTGGAAGCCAGCAAGCCTGAGTACGTTTGTTTTTGAGCATCTTGTGCTTTTCCTGGCCCAATTAATGCATTTTTATTCTTTTGGTCATTTGCATTTACAGCAAGAAACCCAGGAATGCAACCATACAGAATTAAGATTTATTTCTTTTCACTTTCTTCTGTGCATGTATGAGTGATGCCACTGGAACAAATACAGCCTCCAAAGATGATCTTCTTTTAGTGGAAGAGAGCGTGAAAGCGTCCAACACGCGTTGTCTGACCGTGCTCAGTTAAGACAGAGGAGGAGATAAAGGGGAGCGAAGATGACACTAATGTGGAAGAAAAGAGAAGTGTGAGATAACGTGTGACAGAGGAGCGTGAAGTCAGAAGAGACACAACAAATCAGATCATGCTCAAAAGAAGACATACTGATGTGTTGGGTCATTTTGTTCTTTCTCTTCCCTCCTGTTCCCGGCAGCTCTCCGGGGTTAAAGCTGGAAGTAAACATTCCTTTTTAGGCCCTTTAAAGACTTATTTTAATTCAGAACAGGCTGATTCTGCTCTTTCATAATGCTGATTTTGTAGGTGTGGGTGAGCATCCTTTGTCTGCAGGCTAATACATCACCATTCTTGGCCAAATTTAATTAACTTCCTTGGCCAAAGTGTTCCTTTTAATGCAGCATTTCTCTTGTGTGTATTAATACGATATAAATTAGCATGTAAATGAATGTCCACATTAAAAAAATGGCATCTCATTAATCCTTTTTTTTTTTTAGATTTTTCTAATGATTCAGTTCAATCAAGTGAAGCGATCTTCAATTTCCAGCGTAATAGTAAAGAGTTGCGTTGTGCAGGAGCCTGAACACACAGCCTGGGGCAGCGGGTCACTTTTCCCTTCCATCGTTTCCTCCTGTGGGACAGTTCAGGGTCTGTGGTTCCTCATAATCGCAGCAGAAGCTGTCCAATTCATCCAGTGGGTGGTGCAGCCGGGAGTGACGTCTCTGCCCATCACGCCAGGTCAGAGGCCCCCCGGGAGCAGCTTTATGTAACGTGATCGTAAGACAACATGGATGAGTCCTGTTTTCTGTCAGGATGCAGTGAAACACCAGTGGAAGGGTGAAAAGCGGGGCGTCAGGTGATCCGGCACGACAGCCGGTTCGCCAGGATTACACAACATCCTCACCGGGACTTTCAGCAGAGCTCGGCTTAAACGCTTTCATTGATAAGATCGCAACTTTAATTAGTTCTACGTCCTCCCTGTGTTTTCAGGACGAACAGATTTCACATCCACAGACACTTCACTCGTCTTCTTTCCCTTTTTTTTCCCCTCACAGAGGCGCAGGTGAAGCGTTTCAAAACTCGCCCGCCTTCCACGCCTGCAATTTAGTAATTACGAGCGACGGACAGATTGTTGAACAACCTTAATTATAGCCGGCGGGAGATGATGGGGAACCATCCTCTGCGCGGCGTGCACGCGCCCACGCGCGGGCACAGGGAGCACAAACGGGAGTCTCGTCGACGTCGTGACTGTTGGGTCTCCGCGGGTGTGGAGGATAAAGTTAATCCCTGTGATTTCAGAAGCCAGAGCTCAGGAAACAGCAAGCACACTGTCACCTGTGGGAAAGTCCCCGCTGTGTTGACTGAGGTACAAACTGTACCAGTAAGAGCTACTTTCACTGTCCGTTCCATTGCTTCAGTCTTCCAGGTTGGTGCATTTCATTATAATAAATTCCTGTAGCAAAGTTCAGCTCAATCAGAAATCAGTGGCATGATGTAACGACATTTCATCTAAAGAAGTATCCGATGCTGGATTTAACGAGCGCTGGCTGGAGAGAGGATTTATCAAACTTTGATCTTTACAGGATCCTCGGCTTCTGCCTCTGATTCTGTCGGACCTTAAATCCCAGGTTAGTCAGCTGACAGAGAGGGCACAGTATGTTCGCTTAAGTCACGAATGCAGCCTCCATCATCCCTAAACTGCTGTTCTACTCAGTGTTTTCACAGCAAATCCAAATGTTTCCTTTTATCCCCGTTGCCAATCTTTATCCTCTGTCCGAGATACAGGCTGCGCCCGAACCTGTTATATAAGCCCTCCTCCCCGGCCGGGCGCTGTCCTGCTGTCCTCACAGTGGTTCCCTCCTCCCCTCTCCCACCCCCCCAATGCACCGGGTTTACCTGCAGTTGCATTTGAGGGGGGGTGCTGGAGGGGTGTCCATCCGACAGCGTTCCGGCTTCATCTGTAGGCAGCGTGCTTTCCTCTCCAACTCTGACTTCAATCAGTCGGTGATAATGAGGCTCCGTCTCACCCCACGGCAGCTGCGGGTATTAAGAGTCAGAGCACACGCAGGGAATGAATCAAATGTGTCGCTTCTTTAGAAAAGGAAAATGGGACCAAAGGAGCATTAAGCCAAAAGTTTTCTCATTTTCAAGTTCTTGAGTGATCTAAAGAGTTTAGAAATGCACTGAAACTGAGGGGTTTAAAACCTAATGACGAGCCTCTTCATGACATTATTAACAACCTTAATAATGTTATTGTTGAAAATACCTACTGATATCAAACAGATGCATTCAGATCCTGTTTTTCAGTGATCAACAGCCATTATGCAGCTCAATGCATGGCAGGCATGGAGACATGGACAAGACAACTTGCTGAAGTTCAAACTGAGAATCAGGATGGGGAAAAAACGGGAATTTAAGTGACTTTGCCCTTGTTCCTGCCAGGGTGTCGGTGCCAGATGAGCTGGTCTATTTCAGCAGCTGCTGATGCTGGGATTTCCACTCACAACCATCTCTGGAGTTGACAGAGCATGCTCCCAAAAAGAGAAAATATTCATCGAGCAGCAGTTGTGGTGGCAAAAAATGCCTTGTTGATGTGAGAGGCCAGAGGAGAATGGGCAGAAGAGCATCACTGAACACACAAATCTTTGAAGACAGTGAGCAACCGCGGCAGAAGGCCATGGAAGTGCCACTCCGAACAGCTGGGAACAGGAAAAGGGGGCTCAATTCACACAGACTGGCCAAAGCGATAGAAGGTTGTAAAAGCGTTGCCTGGTCTGAAGAGCCACGATTTCAGCTGCAACATTCAGATGGGACCGTCAGAATTTGGCTTAAACAACATGACAGCATCCATCCAGCCTGGTATTAACACATCAGGCTAATGGAGGTGGAATGCTGTGTGGAATAGTTTCTTGGCAAACGTTGGGCCCCTTAGGACCGATTAAGCATCGTTAAAACACTTCACCCTTTCTGAATATTGCTGCTGACCATGTCCATCTCTTTCTGACGACAGTGGATGATCTTTGGACGACAAAATCTAACTTCTAGCTGCACATGGAGGAAATTTTGAATTGTAGTATTCTTATCATTGTGGGTCCCATGATCTGACAGTATTAAAGTTCAACCAGAAGGGGGCGCTGGGCATTTAGTTTTGGTTTCTTGGACGAAAGACGAAAAATACCCAGAAGCTACGACGGTTTTGTGATGGAGTGCAAAAAGCTGCCTTTGGAGTTAAAGTATTCCTTTCTCTATCTCTGCAAGATTAATATAGGATCCTAACAGGGATGAGCCTCAGCATGAAGTGCAACTGAACTCAGCATCAAATTTGAGCACAGACATAACGCAGAAATGTAGAAGACGTGAAAATGCTGGAAAATGGTGGTTAGATCTTTACCTCATTAGCTGAGGAGGTGATATCAGGCTCGAAGTACAGACACAAACCAAGAATTGCTTTCAAAACTTTATTGAACTGGGGCTCACCAACGGTAAAGTCAGATACAGTGGAGCGACAGTCAGTCATCCTGTGCTCTTCCTCAGGAAGGACTGGATTCTTTGGAACATCTCGATGAAACCATTCTTGCTTTCCTCCTGCTGTCACCCACAAATATCCTCCACCTGGCTCATTTGCTGCGGCAGCTGGTGATGCTGCGTTTCCTACTTCTGCTCTATGTCTCTGATCTTTTGTAGATGTTGAACCAGATCTTCATTCTCCGTGGTTGAACTCTGCATTTGTTCAGTCAGATCTGTCTTCTTGTCCTCCAACTGGACGACTGACGTCTTGTAACTGGCCATTTTTGTGTCGACCTCCTGAATCTCTTCCTCCAACTGGACCTTTTCTTTGCAGCCCTCATCATTTTTGGACAGATTTGCAGTGTCTGGTTCTCTGTCCTCTGACTGGTGTCTATCTTGGACAAGTCCAGAGTCTGGAGGAACCTCCTTTTCTGTGCTGGTTGATCTAAGAGGTGAGACGTCTTGAGGAGCGTCCTTGTTTCGCCTGCTCATTTTCCTCTTGGTGCTCTTCATAACCAGCATAGGTTTGTCCTCCCACTGATATCTGGGCATCTTGTCAGAAGCCATAATTGGTGGGCATTTCATTGTATTTATCTTGTTCCTGATCTGTAGAAGCTGACTATAGCTTGAGGTTCCTGCGATCTCTGTCACGTCTTTGTCAATGGTCACAGGACCACTGTCGTAGGTGTCCTCAGAGTTGTGTAGATCACATTCATCATCCCAGTCGTTCCACCTTGAAAGATATTTAGGATTTCTGCCACTGGTCCTCTCTGTGAAAAGCTCCTTGTTGTCCTGCTTCTCCTGATATCTGCACTTCCTTCTTGCCGCCCTCTCCTCAAAGTCACCATGCTGACTGGCAAACCTCTGGTTCTTCCTGTGTGTGTCTTTCATCTTGCAGTCTGCAACCAAGTTTTTCCAAACTGTTTCTCAGTGATTGTTCACATTATACCTCTGTGTTGAGATGTTTCTCCTATATAGAAGCATCTGTTTCTTTCATCTTTAACCTTCTTTCATGTTGGAATTTCCTTTCATCTTTTCAATGCTCATAGATCAAAGAACCATTTTTGACCTTTACACCATAGAACCTCTCACTCTCTCTCTCTCTCTCACTCTCTCTCTCTCTCTCTCTCTCTCTCTCTCTCTCTTTCTCTCTCTCTCTATGGGTCATTTAGATATATATAAATGCAGAAACACACACACACACACACACACACACACACACACACACACATATTTAGAATGGATCAATGTGTCCAAGTCCTAAAAGCTCATAAAAGTGCCAAACCTAATGATGAGCCGTTAATAACACTATTGACAATACTGTAGAAACTACCTGCCGATGTTTAACAAATGTTGCCTTTAGGTGCTGTATTTCAGTGATCACCAGTTATTAATCAGGAATCTGAAGCCAATGTCGGGCCGGTAATGTATGAAAAACGGTTCATGAGAGGGGATTTAGTCCTGCAGCAGAAATTCCTAAAGGCCTGAAAGTTTTCTCTCTTGGATTCCAGCAAAGTTTTGGGCGGGTTGCAGATAACCTTGACATCAAACACAAGATCAAACTCAGGAAACAAAAACATATTTAAAAAAATAATAATAATCAAGAGCAAAGCCAGCAAGCTTGATGAGGCAAGCATTTTTAGACTTTTTGAAATGAATTGGCAGGTGTGCCGTGGGCATTTATGTGCTCCGTTTGCAGACAATTTTTGAAGTGGAGGATGTCTGGAAGCCTCCCAGCAACCCAAGCAGAAATAGATCTTGGCATTAGAAATCTGACCCAGCAGGTTTCTCATCCAGTTCCTCATTTACACTCAGCACACATGATCCAGCCCAGAAAGTTAAAAGTTACTTCTTTCTTTCATCCCAGCCGACCTCTTGACCCCGGTTCATTAGGAAGACTTGTGACACGTTTTCTCACTCTGATTAGCCCCACGACAGACTGCAGAGCGGCAGAGCCCCGTCTATCTCCATGTAATTATGCTGGATCATTAGTACAGTCCTCTGGTCCTACTGCTGCCCACAGTCTCAACTGTCTGTGACCACGATTAGATTAATTTTCATTTCATTCCAGATTCTTTTATCTAACCACAGAGAAATTGCTCTTCTCTTATATAAAGAAGCAAAGTCACAGATCCAACTTTTCCTTTGGCGTGAAAAGAAGTCTATTTGTCTAACTCTGGACCATGAAGACACTTTAAAACCCCGTAAGTGGTGCGTTCAAGGAGACGCTGTAGGTTTGTGTGTTGCGCGCAGGACCAGTCAAATCTTTAAGTAGCCTGTGCTAATAATTAGCTCCTAAGATGGTTAATTAGACCATAATCTGTCTGTCTTGTCATTTTGTGTTGCTCTATTTGCACTTTGCACGGACTCAGCCATACATCTGATGTGTCAGTGTTCAGAACTCATGTTTACCACATCTGTTCTTGGACTTTGTGTGTGCACGCTGACTATATCGCGTGGAGTAGAATGAGCTGGCATGTGTGTGTTTGCATAATTCATTTATTCGGCGTTATTTAAATGAGGAGCGGAGCAAATTGGAACTATGGGGGGAAATGCGAATCTGGTTTCATGGCTGCTTAGATAATTGAGTGCCAGAAAGAGCAGGAAAGGCAACTGTTCATCTGCACAGGCGGCGACGTGAACATCTGGAATAAAAGCTCCGAGGCTGGAGCCCTTCAAAGCTACATGCAGTACATGGGAATTATTCTTTTTTCTCACAAATCCAATCAAGCGGGACCTCCAGGAACCCGCTCCGCTCTCAAATGACACAGAGATTAGCAGAAACAACGGGATTGTTGTTGTGTGTCTCAATATCGATTGGATTTGGAGGTCTCTTTGGGAAGATAAGCCAATGTGCTTGAGACAGTTTTACAGTTCTGCGTACCATCTGCTTGACGCCGCTGATGCACTGTTCACACACAATCTGCCCTACCTATGCTGTCTTACATAACCGACAGTTATGGTGCCGTCCAGTCTTTGCACTGATCCTGTCAGATTTTGTGTTTCGGCCATGTGTGCGTGCGGGCATATCTGAAGTTTTGGCTGTGGGGCTCCAGCATATGGTTGCCGGTGCTCATGACAGTACTGTGGACGGGCAGCCGCACACAGGACTCCATCCTGGCACCCTCTACGCACTCCATCTCTCCACCTGTGCGCCTTCCTGCCTAATAAGCTGTCTCTTCTCTGCTCCGCTCTTTGTCTCCAGAGACGGCAGGACTATGACAGACAGGGGGGCTGGAAGGGTGGAATAATGAGCTCCTGCATTTTGTTGGGTACAGACTTGATCATCCTGAACACAGCAAATACCATGAATGAGGGCAAAAGATACCTTCAATATATAAGCCACATGTGAACATGTTATTCTTAATCCTTCATCATTAAAATGGGTGCGCGCTCGGCTGCTTTCGTGTTCCTCAGGGAATTTTGATGAAGCTCCTCATTATGTAAATGGATGCTGGATTGTTTGGATTAGCTGAGTCCAGGCTTACTGGATGAAGGGACATGTGTTCCGCCTGCATTCACAAACTTTCTCTCCGGCCTCTAGCGCCCCCTGTCGGTAGGACACTTGCCTGTGCATCCCTCATCGGTGATCATCTGCAGAGGCAGATTTTAAAGCTCAATGATTTCTTGCTTTTGTGTCTCTTGTTCAGAACAGGACCTGCAGTGAATTGATCCAACAAACATGAGCCCCTTCCCTTCACTATAGAACCTCAATGGAAAATTCATGATCCTGCTGAATATAGATAATATAAAGTACATAGATTCCAAGAGAGACTTATATATGAATATGTATGCATGCATATATGCATTACTGGCTGTTATTCCATGTTTAATTATTTATGTATTATCCTTTTTATGACGTGCTTCTGCCTTTTTGGCCAGAACACTCTTGCATCATAGAACCAGTACTGATGTTCTTTTCATGTATGCCTCTTTTATGTAAGAAGGGATGCACCTCAGAATAGAAGCTGCACGATGGATCTATTGAGATTACAATATTTTGTCTTTTCTTTTAAATTTAGTTGCTAAACACGTAAAAAAAAAAAAAAAACATATATACTTTGATATTTTGTCCCAAAATCAATATCCACCTGTTTTCTTCTTCCTCTGTTAAAATTCCAACCCCTCATGTGAGTTTTATGAAAGACTGAATGTGATATGAAGTTATTACTGTATTATAAACACATTTCTGTTTACCGGTGCTCTTTGTCTTTATACACCAAAGCCAACCTCCCCAGTAAGGTGAGCATATGGGCTGCAGACTACTTATTAGTCTCCCATTTCCCAACCAAAATCTGATTATCTTTGAGCTCTTCATCTACTGAAACCTGCTTTTGTTCCTCCTCTTGGTCCCCGTTCCCTCCTCTGCCTCTCACCAGGTGTCTGTCTGGTGCTCGGCTGTATGATCTATCCTGACGGTTGGGACAGCGATGCAGTCCGGCGGATGTGCGGAAAGCAGACGGACAAATACAGCCTGGGGGCTTGCTCTGTGCGTTGGGCTTACATCTTGGCAATTATGGGCATCCTGGACGCTCTCATCCTCTCCTTTCTGGCTTTTGTTCTGGGCAACCGACAAGATGGCTTCATGTCAGAGGAGCTGCTGGCAGAGAGCAAGGGTAAGCATTCAGGATAAAGGGTTCCGAGGTTTGGAGTTACATGAAAATCCTACATTTTAAGCTTTTTTGTTGTTGTTTTATTTGTTCAAATAGCCTCAGACTTTTGTAGAGTGGTACAAATGATAATACAAGTGCACCTTAAATGTAATTTGTGTTATGAAAACCTACACTTGAAAAAAGTTACTTAAACTGACTAAACTTACTAAAACTCGTTATTTTCCATGGGAGATAAAATTGTTCTTCCACATTCAAGATCATGGAACAGACCATGGAACAAGGACAATTGCTGCATTTAGAAAAAGACCACAAAACAACAGATTTATTTCTATATATAATAAATGTTTTGAAACCATTGGGTGGGAGGGAGTGATGGGTGGATGGAGGGATGGAGGGAGGGATGGATGCATCTATGCATGCATGCATGCATGTGGGTGGGTGGGTGGATGCATGAATGGATGGGTGGATTCCACAGTGCTGTGCTGTACCTTTGGTTTGGTTAAACATGAGTAGAAATTTAAAATGTCCCTGCTCTGTCATTAATAATGCATCTTCCCTCACTTTAACCATCTCATGAGTTTTATCACTGCTACCTGCTGGAGGCAAATTATGAGCGATGATTCAAAGAAAGTGCTGATGTATCACCAAAGCCCACTTTTTAAACACAGTCTGCAGTAGAGGGATGAGGACTTAGTCATGGACATGAGTCAGTGCACTTGATGTCCACATTTGGGTATTTCTGCATCACAAACACGTCACAGGTGATGACTAAAAAACAGTGCCATTTGCACATACACATGATAATACACGTGATAGAGGGATCTCCAAATTTCAGGAAAAAAAATGTTAAATGTATGAGAGAGGAGAGAAATAGGACCGTTGTCTTGAGGGTGGCTTCTCTCTTGAGCTCCATGAATGTCTAAACGCGCTAAAGATTCTGAGATTTAGTTAGTTTCTCTTGCCATCTGCTGGTGATTATGTGTAGCACAACTAGTCAGGTCGGATGCGCGTGAACATAAATCTATTTATAGCACGACCTTGAGCATGTGCTGTTGCGCTCTAATACATTCCTGTGTGTTTGTTTTCCCATTTGCAGAGGGAGGCAACGCGTAACCAAATGAAGGTAGGCAAGGGCAAAACACAGGCAAATTTATAGCCAAGACAGGCCAAAAAGTTGCTTTATTTGTTATTTGTTAAGCCCTTTGACATTGTAGAATGCAATCCAGGTCTCTGAAGGAGGAGAACCAGCCTGTCTGTCACATCAATCTGCCGGAAACCAGTGTAATCTACTCATGAAGTCCAGCCATCTTGCTTGCAGTCCTGGAATCATCAATCCACAGATAGATGGAGTCCAGAGCACCTTCATCCCAGTGTGTTTAAGAGGCAGCGTATCCACGGTGATGGGAGCTGAGGCCGCCATTCTGTTACGAAAAAAAATGGACTATCTACTACTGCCTGCAGAGACACAGGGTTACCAACTGTACACCATCAGTACAAGCACAGACACACACACACACACACACACACACACACACACAAGCTCTGTAATTTAAATATTAAACTATATTAGCACTTAGCCATGTGTACCACTGTCAGAGTGTGTGTCATGTTTGATTTGTGAAAAGACCAGATTATACAGGGGTTAATGTAAATCTATTGTGTTTCATATGTAACAATCAAATGGCAACCTTTTTGCTCATACAACCCTTAGTTCCCTTCCATGTACAAGGAAAAGAAGATTGTTTTACACAAATATCATCATGCATCCAATGCCCTGCCAGCTACTTTTTGCACAGAGCTACATTAAGGGGGGATCTGCTGTTTTATAGTCTGTGTTCTCTACACTGTGATGAGGTTATTGCAACTCTGAGCTGCTGTGTGACTGGGTGTCGAGGGAACTTGTGTCAGATGGTGCGAATGTACTATTTTTGACAGGCAGGTGAATCAATATGCCAACCTCACATGTGATTGTTGTGTAGCTCAAACAGTCTGTTTCCCTTAGAGAGTTTGTGTTTTTTATGTTGGGACGTACAGGGTGACACGATGGAGGTATACTGACGTGCCTGTGGAGCGGACTCTATTCATGAAGTACCAAGGCCAGTCCCAGCCTTACCTGTCAATATTCTCCTGTGTAAATAGATATTCTATAGAACACCAAACAATTAGAGACTATTGAGATTAACTTAGAAAATTCAAGAGATTCTTTCAAGAACATATGAACACTTAATAAAGGTTTTCACTGTAAAATTCACTCTTTGTGACTATTTATTGATAACTATATCTGTAACTCCGCCTCTACACTCTGCTCTCAGATGTCTAACTTGTCTTGTAAAAGTGTGGAAAAACTGCTGATGTGGCCCATAAATTTAGTACAGTATTTTACAGCAATTACATCTTTGAGGAAATACTGTTAAATTCTGACTTTTACTACTTTGTGTTTGAACTCATTTAAAGGTGTCCTTAAATAGATAGAATACTTTAAAGAAGCAATTAAAATAATGATAGGAATGATAAACTTTCACATGTATCCTGCCAACATAGCTTTTGGATTAAAACAAATATCTTGGATTAAATCTGTCCAATATGGACATGAACAGTGGGCCAAGTGTCTGAACCTGTCTCCTGGACTCTGACAGTATGTGTTTGGGCTCTCCAGGTCTGTTCTGTCCAAATTCACAAGTATTTGGAACGTGAAGCATAAACTAAGTGGTAGATTGCTGGAGCGTTGTTGCGGGACTTTTACAGCAGGAGATCTGCTGAGAATCAAGATCTTTGTCACTTGTGTCTTTCTTGGTTTTGATTGAGGCTTCAGGGCACAAACAGGAAAGGCTTCCTGTACCCGCGTGTCAAGCAGCACTTTCACTCTGCTGACGTGCAAGCCATTTACAGGTTCCTTGTTTCATCATCGACAAGTACCTTTCTTTGAGATGAGGATAAGACTTTCAGCAGACAAATTGATCGAAGGCATGTCAAATGCACATTTCTAAAAGAAAATCCGAATAATAGCATCTTTCCTAGGTAGTTAATAGTGTTGCTGTATGTTTTAGGAAGGGATTATTAAATTTCCTCATCAATCAATAAAAATGTGCAGCCAAGAGCTTCTTCGCTACATATTTATGAACTGTACCTTTAAGACTCAGAGACGCGCCGTGGATTCGAACACTTAAGCTCCGCCTCCACAGCGCGTGAGCGAGAAAACAGGAAGTGAATTGTCACCCGCCACAAAATGGGAGCATCGTTGGAGACTCCGGCCAGGTGTCACCTGTGCAAGGTGGAATCGTCCGAGCCCGTCACCCTGAAGTGTAAACACCGGTTCTGCCGGCGCTGCATCGAGGATCTATGGAGCACCGTTCCGAACGGGCCGTACCGTTGCCCGGAGTGGAGGTGCAAGATGGTGTACCAAACTTTACCGTTCGACCGAACTTTGATCCCGCAACGAGCGTCCAGCGGTTTACGGGGCGCTCAAACCCGCAGCAGTGCAGGTACCATTCACATCAATACTGCAGCCAATAACTTCTTCACTTAATATCCCAGATGGATTACGTTGGTGCATATTTCTATCTTATTATTCTATCTTGTTATGTACGTTCAAACACACGCTTTCCCAAAATGAATTTACGTTGCCTCGGTAACCATAACGAAACAAATGTATATTCTTTTCAAGTTTGAGATTTTTTGAGACAAATATTCGGTGGGGGAGAATGTGCCAAGATGTCTTGTGTGTCCGCCACCTGCTTCCTGCTTCATTAAAAATGTTACACAATTTATTTTTCATCGGCGCTCTCCAAAACCACTGCAAGCAGTGACAATCTTTTGAAATCCTTTGGTACTTTTGGTATTTCGAAAAAGACGTTAAACGATAAATGCCTCTCTTACAGTAAAACATTATCCTAAATCACTCAGTTTTCCTCTATAACAACATTAAGCTATTGTGATATTTAACAGTAAAGATCTTTTTTCCAACATGTATTTCATGTAACCTTAATAAGAGTTTTCATTATTGATTAAATCTTGCTAATGAACTTGTTGGTATTGCCTTTTTTTTTTTCTCCAAAGGCACATCGACAAATGAACAAAGCACACCCGAGTCAGCATTAAGGAGACCTTCGCTTGCTGGTCGGCTTCTCGGGAAGAGAAAGGCTAGTGCTCCGGCTGTGGAACAACCAAACCCAAAGCGTTTGACCACAGAAGCTCCACGGGAACGGTCCGGAGACGTTGAGACAGAGGCCAGCGCTCCGGCTCCAGACAAACCAGACACAAAGCGTTTGACCACAGAAGCTCCACGGGAACGGTCCGGAGACGTTGAGACAGAGGCCAGCGCTCCGGCTCCAGACAAACCAGGCACAAAGCGTTTGACCACAGAAGCTCCACGGGAACGGTCCGGAGACGTTGAGACAGAGGCCAGCGCTCCGGCTCCAGACAAACCAGGCACAAAGCGTTCAGCCGTGAAACAGGAACAGTCTGGAGATGTTGAGAGCCCCACCACTTCCTCTTCAGACTCCTTTGAAGACACACCTGCACCGTCAGCGAGTCCGGAGGTATCCCAGAAATCCCAATCCAAGCAGTTTGAGTACGAGGACGAAGCACTGGACATCTCAGGCCAGCAGTCAATTGAAATCATCTCACTGTGTGACAGCGACAGCCTAGACGAGGTTATCATTTCTGATGCATCTCCAGCTGCAACCCCTCAAAAAGGCACAGGAGAGACTCCTGCTTCTCCTGCCGGTGCTGATTGCTCAGCTGCAGTCCCTCCTGATAAAACAAAATCCCCTGGACCCCCTGTCAACATATCTCCTGTCATACATCTCGCCTCTACTTCAGGATCCCCCGCTGATTTGGGCAGCTTCTCCAGGTCAGAGAGCAAAAGCGCCCGTCCGGTGCCGTGCCACTACTGCCCCAATGCCGTATATCAGCCTGCCATCAAGACCTGTCTGGTGTGCGGAGCTTCGATGTGTTCAGAGCACCTGCGTCCCCACCTGGAATCTCCAGTCTTCCAGAATCACACCCTGATTGCTCCGGTGGAGGATATTTCTTCCTGGAAGTGCCAGGAGCACCAGGACATCAACCGTATCTACTGTCGCAAGTGTGGTGTGTGTGTCTGCACACTGTGCCCCCTCGTAGGCTCACACCAGAACCATGAGTGTATCAGCCTCAGGGAGGCAGAGAGAGAGCTGAGAGTAAGTGCTGAGGCGAGCGTGCAAACCCATGCCACTCGTTAAATTGGACTCAATATTTAGGGATGTTTCTTTGTAATGGCAGAGTGACATTTTGTAGTACTCTGTACTTATTCTTCATAGGGGAACCTGAAAAAAGACATCTCACAGCTGCAGCAGACTGAGGATGAAGTGATCATCACATTGAATGAAGTCACACAGAAGAAAGAGGCCTCCAGAGTAAGACAGTGATTCTCAAGTTCCTCATTTAGATCAATGTTTTAAAAAAAAAAAAAAAAAAAGCTTTAGAATTATTGACAAGAAGAAAATGCTTGTCAATCTTCTGGCTGCCTGACAATGTCTCTTAAAGTCATTTGTTTTTTTACTGAAGGAGATTTTTGATTTCTCCAAAAGTCAGTGCAAAACAGGGAATTTCCTAGTTGTCCTCAGCATTCCAGGTGTGGCCGGGATCATTGAGACCCCTGTGCTGATCCTGCACCTGCACCCAGGACTTCCCCAGAGTGACGAAGCTTGACCTTATTAAACAACATGACAATGACGGCAATTAGGACACAGCGGGCTTCTCCGTCGCTGACATTTCACACTTCTGGAAGTCGGATCTTTTTTGTGGATTGTGGCATTTTGTGACATTTAGTTGCTCTTGTCTGTCCAGGTGGTTTTAGAGAAGGCGCGGACGAGCGTGCTGCAGCAGTACGCAGCCATCAGAGAGGCCCTGGATCAAGAGGAGCAAACTGCTCTTCAGTGTGTGGCCAAGGAAGAAAGCAGGGTTCTGGGGGGGCTAGAGGAGAAACTCGGCAACTTGCGGAGCTCTCTGCAGTCTATCCAGAAAGGTCTCCACATCTTCGAGGGCCTGGCTGATGCCAAAGGAGACAAACACATCGGCGACCAAGTTTTCGTTAGGGTGGGTGGTGTCAGAAGACAAATCTCTTCATTATTGAATCAGAAATGATCATGGTGGCATCTCAACACTGACGCAAAAGTAATTTATCGTGGTTCCATTCGACAGGAATACAGCAAGACTGCCCACCTGTAAGTACTGGACTGGATGATAATTCCGTGGGATATAAGGTATTTCTATATTTGTTTTCCTTCTCCCTTCACGTTGCTCTTCCTCATCAGATCCAGTGTCCTGGGGAGCTACATGGAGCACTTTGAGACCCCTGAGGAAGTGGATTATGTGCGGCTTAAATGTTTGCAGAAGTGGACTGAGAAACGGCTGGACACGTTCGTAATCACCGTGCCGGGCGAAGAGAGAGACATCTACATACCCCTCTGTGAGTGTCTTAATAACTGGTTGCTGGTTATTTAAAGAACCGAAAACTGGCCTGTGAGCAATGTCTTTTCATCCAAACATCTCATTTGTGTACAGATGGTTGTGTGCCGTCACTGGATGCTGATACAGCCCACCCCAAACTGCAGCTGTCGGATAACAACAGGGAAGTGAGATACAGCGAAGCACAGCAGCCCTACACAGAGCATGCCGCACGCTTCAGCTCCTTCCCCCAAGTCCTGGCCTCCTCTGCCCTGCAGGGAGGCCGCTGGTACTGGGAAGTGAACGTGTCTGTGGAGGAGGGCCGCTGGAAGGTGGGTGTGAGCGAGGGTCGGATCGAGAGGAAAGGTCAGAAAGACATCTCCCGTTTAGGATGCAACCCTTACTCGTGGTGTCTGGCCTGTGACAAAAAGAAGGTGGAAGCTCTGCATAACAGGGTGTCTGCGCCTGTGGATGCGGACGGGCTGCAGAGGGTGGGGGTGTTCCTCGACTTCGAAGAAGGTGTGTTGTCGTTCTTTAATGTGACGCCAGGGGGCAGTCTCGCGTTAGTGCATTCCTACAAACACAGCTTTACTGACCCTGTGTATCCAGCCTTCTCTGTGTCCAAAACACACCTGGCCATCTGTGACCTGTTCCATTCTTAAATTCTGGTAGCACTGGGAATTCATCTCAACTGTTAATACACTGCCTTTTCATCATTCAGCATCTGTGAATTTCTAGGGAGAATTTATAATGTCTTCAAAACATACTGGTAATTTTGATACATCACACTGATTTTGTACCTTTTCAGAATGTGAGTTTTGGTGTTGTGCTATGTTTGTTTTTAAAGTGTCACATTAGATAAGTGAGCAGATTTTTAGCCTGTCTACTGTAGTTGATGGTGTGATCAAAGTGCTGTTTTGCATAAAGTCCTGGATGGCTGCAGCATGTTGGAGGTTCTGTGACGGTTCTGTGATTTTTCTTATTTTTAAATGTTCCAAAAACACATATCATTTCAAGTTTATAATTACAGACAACTGTGGGTCTCTTAGATTTTTTTAAAAGCATAACTGTTGCTCGTTTTAATGCCGATAAGGAGCTGTCCATTTAAGAAGCAGTCATTGTGACCCGGTATGTTTTCTACAGCCCACTTCTTTAATGTACTCCAATAAATCCTTTATTTTTTTCTAACCCACTCATTAAAATGACATTTGTGATTCTTTTCCTGACCCGCTGCCCTTGTTTGGAATGACACCCAGTGATGTTAGGATGCTGTGATGCATTAGCCTGGCATAATGTGTTTCACTCCACATCTATGTTTAGCGTCAGTAATGGCTACCTTCACACAGGTGTGTCTGTGAGAGCGGCTCATGCTTGCCTCAGCAGGTGGAGTTAGCCAGAAGCAATCCCAGTTCTCCTGGTTTCCTTCCTGCTCTCCCCCAGCTGGCACTTGGCAGAAAGGCAGAAAACACATCTGAGATAATTAAATCCCAGTTCAGCACCCAGCTGTGTCCAGGATTTTCCTCTTTTTAAAAAAAAAAAAAAAAAAAAAAAAGAGCAAGGTGCTTATAAAAGATGGCGGGTGATGCTGTGTCACATAGTTGTTAAAGAATGAAATGTATGCGGTGTCAATTTCTAGTGTAATGGGCACTAATGAAGCATCCAAAATGGCTGCCATGGTTCTCCCTAGTGATTCCATGCTTATAGGTCATTTCTTGTAGTCTTCTGTAATGAGGAATGCATTTGCAGTGAAAAGCCAAGAACAGGAGGTGCTGTTAGCTTTTAAAATCAATACTTAATTAAAGGGATTCTGCGCACCTATTTAACCTGGCCTAATAATAATCTCTTTCATTTGTGCTGCTGTTTTCATCGGGTTCCAAGCTGAAGCAGCACACTAAGCTGGACAAATTGGTCTCATTTGCAGAGAGTTCCTTCTCAGCGTGCTGCGTTCAGATCGCTTTTATCCTCCCCCGTCTGTCAGGATGGAAAGTGAAATGGCATGAAATTACTGAGGTCAGAGGTTTTCCAGCAGATGGTTGGTTGGCAGTCAGCCCTTTGCGGAAGGCTGTCCCCTCACTAAATGTCATCCCTCCCCCGTTTTATGAAAGTGTTGCTGACCCTTGTGGTAGATTCCACGTGCACTTGATGTTCCATTCAATGGTCCTTTTAATAGAGGTCCGCCTGAGACTGCCGAGTATCTTCTGTGGTTGGGTGGGTTATGATCTGATGGTCCATTTAGCAAAGAAACCAGATGGTAAACAACAACACAAAGTCACATCCTTACATCCAGATTTACATCTGAAAGTGTGAGACAGCGAATGCACTTTTGCGTCTACTGGCACTGCAACGGGGTCGCTGTGGCTGATCAGAGTAATCTGCCCTGCGAGGTCAGGTTTCTGCCCTCTACTTACTGATTAACTGACTAGATCTTCCTCCGGAGAGATCCGTGCACATCCGCACTTGTTTACGTCATTGCCTGTAATGACCTCAAAGCTCTCAGTCTTGATCATCGATCAACTGGGAAAATCAGTGGCTTTCAGTTGTTCCTTCTCCTGACATAGTTACTTCCTCTCCCGTTGGCATAGCAACAGTCCTCGAACTCACCTGCCAGGTCTGGAATAATCCGTGAACATCTGACACGGGAGATGAGGCGGCCCTGTTTTTGAGTGACATCCCCCATTTCCCCCTCACCTTTCCAGCCGATTTAGTGCGGACCGTGGAACAGGGCGTATTTTGGTATCCCTCCATCTGCCGGTGCAGAATCAATAAAATCCAATGTAATGGCAACTAAATCGCACATCTGTTTGCGTGACTCTGTCTTGTGATTGTTGCGAGCGTTCCATTACTCCAGTAAATGCAGGAAAAGGAAATCCCAGCGTGCCAGTTGTCCCGCGGCACACACGTGGGTTCATCTGATGTCTGAACGCCGGATCTGGTTTAATATTACCGTGCTTTAAAAGTTACCACTTCAAGATGAGGCAGAAATGTTTTCATCAGTGTGGTGCCTGCTCGTCTCTGTCTCGTCCGGCTTCATCTCTGTCCTCTGTAGTGTTATTTGTGTGTTTGTTTACCCTCCTGCTCTTTTCGCTTGGCCTCCCTGCAGGAATGTTGGGATGGGTGGCAGACAGCGCCTCGGGAACGTCAGTGTTTTGGTCAAGGACGGGAAAGCAAGCAGTTCCCATCTAGGAGGTTCCTTTTGAAAATGACCCTGTTTATCCTTGAGTTTGAATTTAGGCATGAATACAGTTAAGGCCAAATCAACAACCTCCCTGTGTCGCGGCTGATTTATGTGCTGTTGTGGTTATGGACAAACACACGTGGGCTGGAGGGAGAGACCCAGTTTCAGGTTAGTAAGTGAAGATAAACATCATTTAGAATCTGTTTCTCCAGCTGTGTTGTCGGCGCACTGCTTCTGTTGCCCAATCAACTGCTCAAAAACCTGTTTTTATGGGAAATATGCACAATCTGGAGTCAATATGTTGAGTTTATCAGGATAATTCACACAATTATTAGTTATAAGTCAGTAAGGAAACACATTCTTTCCATTTCCAAACCAACAAATTGACTCTTTAGGTTCCCTTTTGGAGTCACAATCTAATAATATTAGTAATTTGAGATGAAACTCTTATCTGTGGTTGTCTGAAAGTGCCTTTGAAGGTTATTAATCACAAACATTCTGTCAGGACAGACAAAACCCCTTTGTGCTTCTGTCTCTTTCTTCGCTGCAGTGATGATTATTTCCTGCTTCTCTCCGGTCTGGCAGCACAGAGTCTGTCAGACGGCGTCTCCCACACACACACACATACACACACACACAAGCTCTGTGCTCACTCATGTCATGGACAGTTACTACATTTCCAAATACAATGCACACACAGAATGTAAAAATGCACATCTGCATAGCGAAAGAATAAGTGCTAATAACTTAATAGCAAGTTATCAGCATACAGCTCTTGCAGCATGTCTACGGACCAGTCCTAAGAACCGTTCTGTTAGACACAGAGACATCGGTGGGCTGTACGTTGAGCCAGGCTTCATTTTGTGGATGGAATTTCACCTTATCTTCACTTGGAATGCACCATCATGCCCAACGTGTTTGTACTCGGGCCTCAAGATGAAGTATTTCTATCATAAGTGGACCAAGAGCACTGCACCAGCTTTATCAACGAAGGGATTTACTCTCATCAAAGGTCAACGCTCCTCCAGACACTTTTAGTCTAATTTAGGGGCTGGCACGAGCGTCTGGCGAGTAATAGTGGGTTTCTGCCTGTTCCTACGTCTGTTGTTTGTTTGTTGTCTCTGTTTACTTTGACTTGGCGTCACAACATTGCTCAAATTTAATGATGTGTCGCCTGGAACGTAGATCTCAACACGCTGACGGGAAAGACAAATGAAGGCCTCTCGTCAGAGCCTCAACATTTCCAGAAAAGAGAAATGACTGCTCACACAGCACGTTGTGGCGAGCACTGATTCCTGACACGTGCAGTCAGTCACAGGTTAATTTGCATTTGGCTGGTATTACCGTACTTCAGAGCCTCACAGGGGAAAAAAAAAAGCTTATTCTTTCCAGTGGGAACAACCTCAGCAGCAGGTTGATGTCTTCATCACTTGTGGAGTGCTAAATATTTCAACTGAAGCAGTTAGCCCTCGTTTATTTTTCTGACTGCAGGTATCTCCTCACTCTGATTCATGTCAGCAGATTTTTGCTTCACCTGAACCATCAAAAACCATCGAGAAGCCTCCTAACCTGCAGCAGAACCACTAAACTGTTGTAAAAAAAAAAAAAAAAAAAAAAAAGAGAGAAACTGCTCAGCATGAGGTGTGGATGTAGAGAGGTAGCAAATGCTGCCCAGGGCAATCAGCCTTCTTTGGTGCAAAAGAATCCGCGCAGTAATCAGGCAGCACCTTCATTTCCCCCTCCTCTCCTTCCTCCAGGAACTATTTCCTCCTGTTCCTTGAGTGCCGGTGGGAATGGGGGCTTTCAGAGTGATGGCTACGCTGCACCCGTGGATGGAAATACATTTAGTATGAATCATGACAACAGTGTTGTTTTATGACAACACTCATGTCGTAGCACATACTGCATGTGGGGGTAGAGGGCTCCGCAATGCTGTATGACATTGTTTTCTGCGCTGAGTTTCAAATTCCTTTTTCTCAAAATGGGACGTATTAGCATGTGGACATATTTTGAATTGATGGATATTTCCTCTGTATTTTCCAATTACAGTGTCATTTCCCGAGGGTGTGCTTTTCCTGATTTGAGACGCATCCCAAATTCAGTCTGAAATAGCAGCTGTGTCCCCCGGGCGGCCAGCTGGTCACACCTGAACACACTCCGCTGTGCCAGACTCTCTCTTCCCTCCTCATTTTACTTGACGTGACTAAAAGAATCAGCTTGGTGGTTGACGTCTCATTTACAGGCATTTTCCATGGTTTTCTGCATGGTGACGGTAAACAAACAGATCATGTGTATATTGCACATATTGCACATATTATGAATAATCTAACGATGATGTCATCGTTACCATGCCATGAGCAATCTTTTTGCAAGGATGCAAACCTGCCATCAAAAGCACACCGACCTGTTTTACTGTTTATTATTAAAGCCTGAAACATTATAAATTCCTTTATAGTGTTTTCACTGCTATATCAGAAAATATTATATAGTTTAACACCAAAATCAGAGTCAAAAGAGGGTTAAAGAATACTGGGAAATGATTTTTTAAATTTAGCACCTGTCCAGGTGGATCGATAAAGTATGAGAGGACATTAAATGTCTCTCTCAATAGACGGGTAAGCAGGAAACAGGTCTCTTCACATTGTTTTAGCGTTTTACATTCTGTAACAGCCTGCTGGTACTTCCTTTGCAGTGGAGGACGAAGTCAACATCAATCCCCCACGCTGTCATCGCGATCCATATTTGAAGTGTAAGAGAACTCGACTGTCCTTCACAACTGTCTTTTCAAGGTGTTCTTTGGAGAGGGATGGAACAAGCCTGTAGACCCTTGTCAAAAGGAGCACTTTATTTAGCTCAACTCTGGATTTTTGCTCACACACAATAGAACATTTTGTTATTTTATTATCTTTTTCATCTCCCATTGGAGAGGAAGAACAGCACTCTGTGTTCTCTGCCTTCTTATTGATCCAACACACGTCCTGTCTGTGGGATACAGCGAGAAATCAATGTGTTCCTTTACTCGAGAACGCCTGGGATGGCCTGAGGTTATATCAAATGTAATCGTACACATCAGGAAGTGTAAATCAGACCTCTCAGTCATCTGATAGTTTTCCAGTCTAGTTCCTGTCTGAGCCGAAGCAACATGAACCTAAAACCTTAGAACATGATTTCTTCCTTTAAAGGACGTAATGAGAACACTGAGGGTTATAGATGTGATTTCTAGAGCTCATCCTGGAGTTCATGTAAATTTTTTTCCCTCCCGCTGACGTTTCCAGGCCCTGTGGGTTTGTGATGTTTGCTGTGTCGTGAACCTTTACAAAGAAACCTCTGTTTGCCCACAGTCTCAGATTATTACCCTATTTTCACCACCAAGCTTTTGGAATCTATTTTTTCAGTCATACCACAGTCTTTGATTTCACTGGGGCTGTCAAGGCTCTCCAGGTGGTAGAAAAGTAAATGTAAGATTTCTGTGCTTGGAGCGTGACCTGAGCTCCTCACAAGCTATAAAAATCAGGACAAACTGGTTGGAGAGGAGATTCGGGCTGTGTGGAGAAGCAGTCTCTGAGGTAACCCTGGGCCAGCCAAAGATGAGGAAAAGCAGAGAGAGATCTGCCACAGCTGCAGGGAGGTGAGGAGGAGGTCCGTCAAGTCGACAGGATTTAACACACCTCCCCAAAACAGAAACACACAAGAAGAATGCATATTTACTGAGGAGCACATGGTATAACTGCCAACTCTGCAAAGCTCACTCACACATGACAAACAAGCAAACATGGGAGAGGAATATTGTGAGAATCAGAGAAGCAGAAAACAGCTTGTTGGCTTTTTTTCCGCTGTGGCGACACAGTGCGTCGGTAGATGCCTCATAACAATGTTACTGGGTCATGAATTCTGGAAAGAAACATTGCTGTTGAGTTTTCCACCTGAGCTGCACAAGCTTCTTAACAGACTGGCAGAAGATGGGTGTGGATGGGTCCCAGCAGGGAAAATGAATTAATAATATAAGGAAGAACTGAGTGCTTTATTTTGGGGTGACCTTTAAAGGTTACACATTCATTTAGATTTTCACTCCCCCTGTAACACCCGACATGATTCATGTCCTACATGCTATTTACACACTGATTTCTCTCCTTAAATGAAATAAAGCCAAACGTATTCCTTTTTATAAAACCCCAAAAGCCCATTTAATGATTGTGTTAAATGATTTTCTTCTGCTTGGAATAAATGAGAGCCATCTTCTGAAAATAGCTCCTTGCTGAGGCTGAGGCGATGTAATTAATCTTGAAAGAAGGGACACTGCTGTTTCCATAAAAGCAGCTTTGTGTAAAACAATTATTACAATTATACAGCAGCACATCAAGGGAGGAATAAACCCATCATATCAAAAGGCAATTTCCATCTAATTTATTGTTTAGAAGGTAGAAGATTCAGCTTTGTGTGTTTGTGTAAAACAGAATATCTCAATTTTCATGGACATATTTGTTGGTTCTCAAAATAATGATTAATCTCAAAGCAAATGATGGTGCAGAGAAATGATTAACTGGCTGAGCGTGTGACCACTTTGGTGGAGGGCTGGTCAATAAGGCTGCGTGCTGAGGCAGCGAGTTTGGACTGGAATAAAACCTGACCTTTCAGCAGCGCTTTGGCCAAAGCATTAGACCCTCAGTGTTAAACAAAAAGGGAAGCAACAGATTTTCGCCGCACTCTTCACTCATAAACGCTCTGCAGCAACAGTCACATGTTTATAAAAAAAGAAAACATTGGAGGTTGCTTTTTATTGGATATAATTTTTGGAGCAGACTCAGACATTAACGCAGTGCTGTGACACCGTTGACGTCCACGTCCCTCTGCAGAAAGCACCTCTTATCTTCTCGGAATCTTCAGGAAAGCAAACACAGGCCTCAAGAAAGGATCCGACTGCCGCAGGAACCAACCTCACTGCCAGAAAGCTTAATGTCAGCACATCTTACAGCACAATTAGTTCATCATTGGCCATATTGCTCTCTGTATGATGCAATGCAGCCAACCATCTGTCAACAAGGGGGTAAAAATTAACAAAGAGGCATGGATGGATGGTGGGAAAGTTCAAATGTAAGACAAAAGGGGACACAATAAAGGTGATAAGACAGTTGTAGATCTGGTTATAGGAAGGAAAATCTCATGGACTTATGAGTGGATAAGGGTATTGTGGCCCCCTGTGGGTGAAATCCCCTGCTTTCACCTGGCATTATTGGCTGGAGAGAGCATTTCTTGGTTCCTCCTTGGCTCCCCACACGGTTCCTGTTGTGATAAAGATGGCAGATTTCTTACATATTGGCAATAAGCCTGTATTCTATTTCTATGTAATTGTAAATTCAGCGTCACCTCTCTTTGTTGTAACACAGTCTTGAAGAAAATCTTTGAGAAGGAGCAGGTAATAGACAGGAATCGCTGTCCTGTGAGACCGATACATAATTGGTTGCTTCAAGGTTGGTCGGGGTGGAAGAAGAGCAGCCTTGTTTGACAGGTCTGAGTGTGGGTGAAGACAAAGAACACATGCCTCCCTCACACCGATCCCCCTCTTTTTTCTTGTTGCTAAAACGGATGCAGCGCTTGTGCATGTTACCATGTCTACAGGCTAAAATGGTATATGTTAGAAAAGCATAAAGGCATAAGTATCAGCATAAAAGGGGGAAATCAATGCAATAAAGAATGAACAAAGTGATAAAATGCATATTGGAAATGCTATATAATTACATTCTCTCGTTGAAGCAGGACATGTTGCTGAAACCTGATTTCTTTTTATGTTGGATTTGCTCTATGAATGTTTTCTTTGTTGAACAGATTCCTGCACATTGAATCACATGATATACCACAAATAACAGGTTCCACCAACACAACACCCCCCCACCCACCCACCACACACACACACACACACACACACACACACACACATCTTTCTATCACTCAACAAACTGACTCGGCTTGTCATTTTCCTGCAACATCCACCCACTGGTATCATCAGAGCGGCTGCTATTATCATTCCATTTAAGAAAATAAATCACCGCAACGTGATGAAAAATTGGCTTTGAATGGAGATTCTCCCTTAGGTTGGACCCACTTGGTTACAGACTTGCATTTCGAACTTTAAAGGTCAACTTTACGCTAATATTGAATGTGAAGGTACTCGCTTGCTGTGTTTGGATGGCTGGCTGTGAGACCAGGAGATGTGAGTTTTAAAAAAAGCTGTGTTTTTCTCAAAACACACCAGAACTGTGACAGCTTCTAAATAAAAACATGTTTGTCAGAGAATTATGCAGCGTGTCAGTAAGAAGTTGTTTAATGCTATTCTAACCGACGGCCAACCCCGGTGTACCTTCCCCACCCACGCTGCTCATTCTCCCAGTATATCCTCAAAGGTTCTCCCTTCCAAACAGCTTCAGCCCCTCTCCTCAAAGCCGAGGGACTTGTTTTATTAGCACCTGAATGACGATCAGCGATACTGTCACAAAAGCAGTAAAAGATAAATGACAATGTCTTTTATACGCCGACTCTCCAGACTATTAGGAGGGGATTAATGGTGAAAGCAGATACAAATGAAGCACTAGCAACAATCCAACAATGTTCATTTCCAACAGCAGCAGCATCTTACTTTCTATGCATTTAACTTACTTTAACTTACCTTTTTGGAATCCATATAGTGCTCTTTGCAAACAGTGAATATCATCAAATAAAATCATGAATCATGAATCTGCGGTCATTTCTGGAATCCACAGCTACTTCGGTACATGTTTAGGACATATCTAAAGACAGCCTTACGATTGATCACGGCTGTCTTGCACCAATAGGGAGGTTTCTGTATAAACATTAAAGCAGGCTTTGTTTGGGGTATACATCCTTCCTACCGGCAATGACAGGTCACTGTGTGTTACTCAAACCCTGGCAGTATTTCTCCTATTGAAATCATTATGTGAAAGATTGCGTGCAGCTTTCCAAGTGCATCCATCAAGGGCAACTGGACATTTATTAGATATTTTGAAGCTATTTGACCTCTTATCCTCAATAAAAAGCCACAAAGAACCTTAAAATGAGACCCTCAAGAAAGATCAAAGATCAAACTACATTTCCATTCATGCCTATTCCAAGACCAGCTCTCTTATCTCAGAGGAGACATTAGAGCCCACAACAAGCTTTAAAAAGGTTTTTGATTGGGCACAAAATGATTCAAGAGAAAAATGAAGAACAACAAAGTCAAAGATCACTGAACTGTGCGTGAGGCTCATCCCTGGAGACAGATTTCGTGTTCGTGAGACACATCCATACTCAGAAGGAAAGGAAGCATAAGGAAACACAGTGGGATCATTTTAAATGTGAATATTGTGCTCTCACCAAGACAGTGCTTTAAAAAGAAGCAAGGAGGAAAATATGTTATATTCACAATGCTGCAGAATGCTATAGTTTAGACAACTTTCTCGAAATAAATAACCCCTAAGGAATATTGGCATGCATGGTGTAATGTGGGTGAAATTTCTAACTGAACGTGGCACAATGAGATGCAAATAGACTGAATAATTTATATCAACCAAATTACTCAAAATGAGTCAGAGCTCCTTTTAATTAAACCCAGTAATTACTCTTAATTAACACAACAAGTGTTGAATGTCGAGAAAGAGGGAGGCGGTAAATATTTTACGTCAATAAGTCCCTCATTACGGCAGTCAGACACGGCGCGCGTGTCGTGTGGACTCGGGCTTTTCCGGAAACGTCCGTCGGGCTTCCTCGGATTGTTTGGAGCTGGAAGGTTTGTGAAAGCGCGGAGCTCCGCGGTGCTGCTGCTTCTCCACTGTCTCTTCTGCTCCCAGACTCCAAGAACGGCGGAAAAAGCACCCTTGGGAGGGAAAACGGCTGCACCCCTCTCGACTGTAAGTTACACATGTTTTCTCTTCTTCATAGAAGTCATACTTCTGCCTCGACTACGAGCAGCACGTTTTACTGATGATTGAAGCGGTGTGGTGTGTTTGCCTGTCGGAGAGTTACTGTTTGCTGAAATATTTAAAAAATAAAATAAAAAGCAATATTCTCGTTGGCTGCTCGACGGAAAAACGTGTTATTTCTGTTCATAAGATCTCCTGATTTATGTTTATGTAAGTCGTTTTAGTGACATCAAGCCTGTGTCAGTCCATAAACTGGGAAAGCAAAGTTGTGGTCGACAGTGAATTTTTGTTTAAATCCTTCAGTTGAAGCTCCCATTTGAATTACAATTTTTATTTTTTTATTTTTAAAATCCGAACCAGAAAACTACCCCTCTTGTTCAGAGCCAGAGAGCGACACCCCGCCCAAATACTGTAAAGTTATTTAGCTGCCAAAGGTTCGACTTCCGCCACAACAGCTCATTAATATCCCTTTAAAGCCTCTTAAATGTGCTGTTTATACAGCAGCACAGAGGCGGCGATTGTCTGCATGAATATTGCTGAATAAAATGGCTTTTTTAAAAACCAAATGTTCGAGTTTTGACTGCGACCGAAATAGTACAGTGATATGTAAATGAAGGAAAAATTAAAAACGACGCTAGTGCTCAAAATAGTGGAATTTATTTCAAGTGCGATGTGCAATATTGCACATTCAATTGTGAACATGCTTAAACCTCCATGTTTTTGTCTGGACTTGTCTGAGGTGCACCTAAGGCATGTTCTCACGCACGTCCTCATGCACTGCAGGGCTGTAAAAGTGCACGGATGAGATCCACAGGTATGGCCTGATGCTTTTGGACAGAATACAGTGCAGGGAATGGGGGAGAAAAGAGCATTAATCATGTATTGCATTCAATTTTTTCCTTTCCATCCTTAAGAAAACACGACTCACCCAAATAATAGTTAATTTATGATAAAATAAGCAATTCTGATAACGTACAAAAGGCTTGATTAAAGTAAAAGCACTCACTATTAAACTTCTAACTAAATGGAAGATGCCATCTTGTACCACAGTCAGGAGACAAATGGCAGCAGATTAATTAGTTATGTCATAAAAGGAAGAAGCCCGTGTCACCTGTACAGATTTTACCTTTCAAAGCGATTTGAATTGATCATTTCCGTGGGAGCAGCTGGGCTGTTTGTCCCTAATTACTGTGTGATCACAAATACGTCAGCCAGGCTCCGTGGGCCGAAGGAGGCTTTTAATTGGCTGTGGAAGGAGGAAGCAGAGTTCTGTCCGTTGTGCCCATGGTGACAAAGTTTGCAGCCTTGTGGAGATCAAGAAAGCAGCAGAAGAATATCAGGCGTGGATGTTTGTTGACTTTCATTAGTTACATTAGACATTTTCACTGTTGAGTGAATCTATTAATGATGGGGAAAATCGCTCTGACCTGGCCTGGAATTGACCATTTCTTTTTCCCCCTTTACTATGCCTGCAGGATATTTTAACCCTTGCCAACCCTCAAAGGTTCTTTTAGCCCTTCTTACTGATAAGAAGGGCTTGATAACTTAATACAAGTTATCAATAAAGCATGAACTGCTTCGCAGAGAAGGTGTAGACTGTCCGAATCAATCAAAAAGGGGTTCATTTTGGTTACGAGGCCGTCCCAGAGGTTGAATTTGCTCCAGATGTAGCAGCTTAAACCGCAGTAGAATTTTCTATTTTGCCATATAATGTGTTCACTATTCTACACAGTAAAATATAATATCAATAAAAGAAGATTATGAAATGCTATTATTCTGCTGTGATACAATGTGACATCCTTTTCTAGTAGGAGTGGTTTAGGTACAATCAAGTTCTCAGGCTCAGATCAAAATCATTGCGAGTCTGGGCATGATGGATTTATGTGGCACCGGCTCTTCAGGACTGTGGCAAACATGACAATGAAATCCAAACGGATTTTTCCTCAGCTTTCCTCTACCTACCGACACTATTCCTTGGGCGTGAGAGCAGACTTGCTGAATGCTAACTTGGTTAGTTGTGGCATTAACATATGTGGGCAGCTACGCGTCTGAGCCGGGGCCGACGCGGCGATGCCTCAGAACAGCCCCGGGCAGCAGCTCGGATCTGTTGGCACTCTCTGCTCGCTACATATTAGGAAGCTGAAGCAGATGGTGACCATTTTTTATGCTCTTGGTGATTCATGCAGAGATCCATCCACAAGTTAGTTCACACTTTACCCGAGAAACGATCACCTCTTAGTGGCCGTTTCATATTTAGCTCCACTTCGGGGGATATTTGCAGATTTATGCCTGAATCAAAGTCTAACGGAAAGCATTTTACCACTTACCTCATTTTTGGTTCTCAAATAAACAATATTTTTAGAAGCAGAGTTGTGTTATAGTGGTAACCAGCATGCAACCCCCCCCCCCCCCCCCCCCCCCCCCCCACGCCCAGTACAATGTTCAATATATTTAGATTCACCTTTCCTTTCCAGCATCTGTCTTGGGACTTCTGTAATATTCTGCTGCCGGTCAGGATGCCTTTCTTCCTTTGCTTTAATTTCCTTCTGTTTGTGACACCGGGTTAGTCAGAGCCTCCAATAGTGGCCCTCCAACAGATGTTCTCCTGGTAATTTCCAGTGGACGAGATTAGAGGCAGAGACCATATGCTGCTTTTTAGATGCGGCTGTTTTATCTGCTCAAAAACGCGAATTGCATCTGGCAAAGACAGAAAAGCATTTCCATTGTCGAGTGGCTGCCCCAGTTCCCCCCAAGCAGCTAATGCATGACATGGGATGGAAACTAGCTCCACGCTTGTTGTAAGATGTCGGACTTATTGATTTAAAAACAACCCAAACCATTAAAATAACCAAGCCTTTGCTGAATTGACAGGTGGATCGTACTCGACATTTGCAACGGCCGAATATTGACGACACGAGCAGCCTGCTCTTCAGTGGGTGTTGGGAGGAAATCCATATCTAATAGCATCTGTACTCGGTGAGTTAAAATGTTCTTTTTGTTACCGTGACCCCGAGACTGCGTGGAATATTTACGAAAAGCCTGATGCACGTGATCCTTTTGTGTGTCTTGTTATTGTCTGACCCCCTGTGAATTGTTCATGTAAGTCAGAACTGGATGCCGGAACTGAGCCATTATTCTCATCTATGTATTCCCCTTTGGCCTTTGTAACCTAGTCTAAATTAAACCGAGCACGTTCCCTGCTTTGCAGTGGGATGTTGTATTAGCAAGCCAGGCAAATATAGGTTTCATGCACCAAATTCTGAGCCGAAATCATCGTCGCTGTTCGCCAGAACGTGCGCGCCAACGCTCCACGTGACTTCAGTTGTGTTCTTCATGTCATGTCACGTCTCATCCTTGCCATTCAAATAGAAGTCACCTTTAGGTTCTCTTCCACAGCAATGACGTCGCATTTTTGATACTTGCAATGTTTTCCTGCTTAGCTAAACCCGTGGTAACCCTGACACAATAGGGATTAACATTCCCTCACAGTATGAGTAAGAAATTGCAATATGTTTAGTAGCGGATAAAGTTTAAGCACCGAGAGTGCAGATTTATCTCACTACAACTTCATCTACTCAGAGCTGTCCCTTCTGGATTCTGGGTGCTTGATGGCTTTCCAACTGGTGCTCTATATTTCACTGGAAACCAGTAGGGAAGTGTTGATCTCAGAATACCTCCTCCTGTGATGAGAAAAAGAACCCAATGGTTTGGCTTTTGAGCAGAGAATAATGGTGTAATCAAGAGCTGTAGGGAAAAACGGCCATTTTTGCTGTATGGAGTTTCAACCGTATTGATCATTTCCATGCAGTTGTTTACATCAGTGTCTTAGTTGGTATCAGGTTAACCCTGATTAGCAGCCTCCATCCAGCATCCCATCGTGTGAGGGAGGCTCAAATATTCACTAAAGGAAAGGTGTGATATTCTATAGCTGCTGGAAGCCTTTGGTGTTGTGTTTTCCTGTCTGTGGAACAGGCTTGTCAGACAACTGAGCTGCCTCCTCTCAGAACTCATAAAAACACATCTGAGAAAGTGTCAACATCGTTGGCCCTCTGGTCTACGCCATGTGGCTCCACAGAGGGCTGTGTCTCAGTGTGCACGTGAGGTGCCTGATAAGCCAGGGGTGGCTGTTCGGCTTTGTGTTAGTTTCCCCTTTCATGTCTCTACTGTCAGTCTCATATTTGTCATATAAATTTGGATCCGAGACCTTAGAAAACCCTGATTATGTAACAGGAGTCCCGATTGATTGTTTGGATTGATGTTCCAGCCGCGGGTTGTTTTCTACTGAATCGGTGGTTAAAAGTCTAAACTAAAAGACAAATGCAACTTTTTTTTTTTAACTGAGATTCTTCGTAAGTGGCTTAAACTTTAGCCATTATGTGCAGATTAGATTTGGAATGGGCTCATTTGTTTCTGTGTAAACTCAGCTGAGCCCTCGTGGCATTTGAGGAAGAGTGAGAACCTGATTAGCAAGCTCTCTCTGGGTGAATCCACAATCGACCGCGAGGTGGCCAGTGATTTGCAGTGGAAACACGCTGCAGCGCTACGGAGCTTTTCTCAAATTTAATGGTGGAACTGAAAACACTTTCCAGCAGGAAACAAACCGCATTCTCTCCACATCATTGTTGTGCCTCTTCCAGGTGCACAGGCGTGCTTCAGGTGCATCCCAGAAGCAGCTCAGCCAGCAAAACTCCCAAACACTTGGGAATTTCTGTCGGGAGAAGAGGTGAGGTGGATTCTCGGCATTAGGGTATATTTTACGCTGGTAGTTACAATCATGTTTTCTCCATTCCATGTTGGCTGTTGAGGTGCCTTTTCCACTTGAATTAATGACGATCACTACTCGCTTCATGAATAAATACATTTAAACAGCATTGATATAAAGATTCAAACATTCCTTTGTACAGATCAGGTTTTTAGGGCTGTTGTAACATTCCATGTTCCAAATATTGATTTCCAGCCACAGAGATCCTTTTAGTATATTTGCTCTCGGTCTGCTGTGCCAAAGGATAACAACAAACCAAGCAGGCCCAGAATAGTAACTAGAACGCCCTTCAGAGCTTCTGCTTTAGCATTTTTGCTGCGTGTATTCTGTGAATGAACTATACGTCTAATGGAATCGACCACAGCAAACCTGCTGCTGCAGCTGCTGCACGAGAAACAGGCGTCACAGGGGGGCGGTACCATTTCCTCACGCTGTTACACAGAAATTGTGTCAACATGATGATGGCCCACTTGGCTTTTTTAGGGCCAGTGCTCTGTGTTTTCATCCTTCCTGTCCCCAAAGCCATTAAAGTTGAGAGCAAACTGTAATGTCACAGATGACAAAGCTGATCCCGCTGCTCGTGACGTCGAAGGGGTCGTATTGCATCCTTGTTTATTGTCTTATTTGTTTTGACCTGCTTAAGTAGCTGTTTTGGACTGAGACGCAGGCACGTGTGTATGCATCCATTACCCGTGCTGCGTTTGGAATAATGATCAGAGGATCATGATCAAGCAGCCATTAGCATGTTCTTCAGGAAACGTACAGTGATGTAAATTACAGGGTACATTTAGATTTAAATGGCAACCTACTGGAGGTTTCTAGGATCTACTGAATATTTGACCTTTACTATAAAATGACTCTCACCAAAGATCCATCTACGCGAAGGCTGCACCATTTGCTACAGTTGTTAGCTGCTTAGCAACCAGGCAATGCTTCAACAAGCAAAGCAAGCAGATGACGAAAGACCGGCGTCCTCTTGGGGATCATACGCCTTACGTCAGGTGCGATTTCAGAATTTGAAGTATTGTGAGTCTGCTGTTGTTCATTCTCCTGGGGCAGCAGGGGGTGGGCACACAGAAACCTGTTTCATTTGCTTTCACACTCTGTCTGTCAGGGTGAGAAAGTAAATGTTCCCCGCCCGCTGGGGCTTCCGCGGCCCTCAGAGACATGCCTTCTCCTCTTTGTTGCAGATTATCACACTCTCTCTTTATTTGTTCAGCAGAGTGGCAGAATGATCAGAGAAGGTCACACGTCTGGCAAAGGTGAGGCAAAGCCAGGGGTCTGGCACCAACAACTGCAACACATCCTGCTTTAATCTAGACGGGTTAGGATCCCAGACTCGGTGTGCAGCTCCCCGTCAAGCTAGTCAGGTTCTTTTTTTTAAAAAAAACAACAAAATAATCGTGATTTTTAAAGTTTCCATTATGACTTTAGCAGGCTGCTTAACAAAGGGCCACTCTGATTAGAGGCAGCAAAATTTGGGACCCGTAATTGGTGTAGTCTCCCAAGCAACATTAATTTTAGACGTCTTTGAGTGAGACAGGCCTGCTTACATGCTGTATGTTAAAGTGATGCTACCAAAGAACCAATGCCCGAGAACTAAAGTGTTAAGCATCTTAATTTGTATTCAGATGAGCAGAAAAATCTCTGACATGAGAAGAAAAAAATGTTATGTACAGGTCATTAAAGCTTGCCTCCTTTGGTCATTTAATTGGTCCTGGGTAACTGTCACCCTGGAAAGCAGGCATTTGACATCTGGTATTTCGAGCTACGATGACTCCATATAAATCTCACAAAGGGGGGCATAGCTGAAGCAGAGCGGAGGCTAAATTCAGAGGCTTGATTCATTAGCTGTGGGAAGGGGAGAAAACCATCTCTGATGTGACGATACGGAGCCGCAACACAACCAGATTCCTTAGGCAGTTATCACACACTGCCATGGAAAAGAAAAACGGCAAAAAAATGAATTTTATTGGCAGAAACAATCACTGCTTTGCTGTTTTTACGTCAGTAGGCCACAGATATCTCTGAAGAACACTTTAGCTTTGTGTAGACTTAAATGACTTAGCCTATTCTCTTCCCCATTTCTGCCAAACTTCCAGGATTTCAAACTCCAAACTATCACGTCTAGAGCTCATTTTAGTATTTTTGTCAATGAAACAGATGGTAAAAAGGAGCCACCTGTTCCTTTTCTCACTTGTTTGCACACTGGGGTCTGAAGCTTTGCCAAGCTGTAATTCTGACTAATATGGTTCCATTTGCATTCTTGGACTTTTCTTCAGTGCCTGTTTTCCACTAGTTGAAACAACCATATTTATCAAAATGAGATATACATTATGGTGCTGTAACACGTGATGTGCGTAACACAGGATGAAATAAGCAGCCAGCGGCCACCAGACTCGCCACATAAGGTCAAACTGTCGAGCAAGAGCGATGCACGGACGCGGTCTTATTACAACCTTCACATGTACTTTGTAATAGCTGCACAGTATGACTTCTTTCTTTATTGTCGATCTGGGATCTGTAATGTTTGCTTTGCCCTGAACTGTCAATATTTGTACCTGGCAGCTGCTGACGCCGCCGTCATGTTATTGGAGTGTGAGTGGAGATCACCGCGGAGGGGCAGGGGAGACCTTTGTCACGTCCTCGTGGTTTCATGGCCTCCATCGCACCAGATATTCATCGAATGGCTGTGGGCTCATACTTTGGCTGTGCTAATCTTCATATTTCCCTGGATGTTTTTTTTTCTGTAATCACATCAGAGTCCAGACGGCAAAAGGGTAATTTCCCTTGCTGCTGTGTGATGTAATAACTGTATATTGGACAGGGAAACTTGGAATCCCCTGGATCATTAGGGCTTATTTATTCCTCGGTAACTCTAACACATTGAGTCTGCTGTATTGACACATACAAGTCAGTCCAATCCGTTAGAGTCCATAAAAACTCCCAGTTTAAAGCTCCCGGATTAGTTAAATGCAACTACTCAATTTCCATTCCTCAAAGGTAAAGTGTGTGTGTAGTAGTTTCACACAATTTATCCTGTTTATTCGGCAGCGATAAATGCAGCACTGCCTCCATAAAATGGGGATTCCAGGAATGTGTCAGGAGATAGTAACAGTTCAGCTGTCAACACTTTTAACATTTACTGCTCTGCAAAGTGCTTGGAAGGAGCTGTGATTCTTCTGCTCACACTGTAATAAAGCGCCATCTTTAATTTCTAGAATTAATGTTAAACTGCGCTCCGCAGCCAAAATCTGCCTAATGGAACCTCGACAGAGAAACCTCTAATTTATGCTAATTGCTTTGACCCAGGCGACAGAACTCTTGTTCCCCCTCCTCAGGCTTCTTCTGTGACTCTTCTCTCTACTAAATCATGTTGGAGAACCTACACCGACATCCTTTAATTCATATTTAAATAAGGCTTTCTATCATTTGCGATCTGGATTGTTTCAAGTACTTCCCCCCTAAGAAGTTCTTCTTCAGGTTTTCCTGCTCACAGTTGGTCACTGTGCATGGTCATGGGGGCATAATGGGCCTTTTATTCTGTATGCTAGCTGAAGAGACACGGTTTGTTTTGAGACATTACCGTAAAACTAAAAGAACTAAAAATAATAAAGTTCCACCTAACTATAAGTGGCTTTCTGAGGATTACAAACATGTGGAATGCAGTGATAATTTGAGTCATCAGGCAGTCCGAAAACAGAGGGATCCATCCTGTGAATGAATGGATTTATTGTAGTCACACACAAATAGCCCATAAATTACTGCACAGATCTCCTCCACTGCTGCTGTTCTTGTCTTTCATTAAGGTTTCATCCCATTCTTGGAAAGGTTTGGTGAGAATTTCAGTCATTTTCTGAAAGTACCAGTTGTTGGAAACGGTCCATGGGAATGGATAACTCGGGAAAGTGGGAGTTAGATGATCATAGATGGCCATTTGATGGTCATTTTGCCAAATGTAAATGGTCATTTTGTGAACCTCCAACTCTGTTTTAAAAGAACATTCTCTGGAATCAATAAATCAACAGATGGAACAAAGTGTGTTGGGTAACAATGGACCCTCAGGAAGCGTCTGTCCTGTCAGGTCAGCTGCTTTAGAGAGACGGTTGTCTGAGGCGAGGGATTTTCTTACTGGGTCTTATATTATTATATTAGGTTTCAGCATGTAATATAAATTGATCTATTTTGGGTTCCTCATAAATCAGGCTTTTGTTTTGGTCCCTCCTCCTTGTCTTTCATGTTATTAAAAAGTCTGTCTTCTCTCCTCCGGACCAAAAGGGATCAAAGTTTTTCCACTAAAATGTCTCTAGTGGCAGCGAGATGAGTGACAACTGCATTATGAGTGACTTTCAGCTCGGACCCCATTATCAAAGATGGCGTCAACCATCAAAGGTGTTCATAATCATGAGGAAGCTGTGGGTTCATTGGCAGTTGCTAGGCAACTACAGCAGTGTTATGCAGCAGGAAGATTAGTGGTGTTGGAGAGCTACAAGACAGGCGAGGGTATTTTATCATCATTACCATAGAATGAAGAGGGTTGGAAGGGGTGCTGGTAGAGGGGGGAGGTGCCAGCACACCTTCAGATCACTGCCGAGGTACCCTTGAGCACCAGAGCACCTAGAATGTTTTTACTCCTTTGAATGTCACCTTCGTGATGACTAAGATGAGGGTCATTATATGATTGTGAAAGAGTGTTTTGATATGAATCATAGTGATATCAGCAATACTGTGTAACAGTTAAAAAAAAAAAAAAAGTGCCGTGTGATGCATTTTACTTTACTGGTGGAAAGGTATTTCATAGCTAATTTCTTGTAATAATTCAAATTTTAAATTTCATGAACTCTGCTGGATTCGGTGTTTTCAGCATTAAAGATTCAACGTGTCTTTTTTCCATTGTTTCTGAACATATCCGGCTAAATCACACTCTCTTTTGCCTGTCATTGTTTTTCGTTTTCACATTTCCAACTGGCACCACTTCCTGTTGATATTGGAGGGTGAAAATCTGCTCCTCTGAGGGGCTGAACAGATGCCTCAACACATGCGCTGTAACCTTCTGCAGTCCTGTGCATACGCACGGATTCAGAAGAATCCTGAAGGTGTTTACTTGCTAATTCAACAAATGAACATGAGCATTTGAGTGCGACGCTAAACTTCCTGGCTTCCCCCAGTCTCCCATTAATGGTCTCTTTATTGGGTTTTTTTCCTCAGTAATCCATCTTGTTTGACTCTTGAGAATTGTCCCGCATACAGGAATGTTTGATGAAGCTGTTGAGGATCTTTCAGGCCTCATATAAAAATAGCCCCCATTCCACAAGCAGAAATGACAAATCATTATTTCACACAGCCCAACAAATGTGGTTGGGACCACAGGAATATATTAGAATAAATAGAAGAGAAAGAGAGCAGGCATCCCTCAGTGGAGGGCTAATCCAAGAACTCGTCAATGAAAATACCAATTAACCCTCCAGTGGGAAACACAGTAGTCCTGTTTCCATCTCTTTCTTTAATACCAGTCAAAGAACTATTCAAAAAGAGGGACATTGAACATTTTTGTGGTTTATTTTTATCCCCCAGAACACAAAGAGCCTTTCAACAGCAATAGAAAGAGTTAGCTTTGCTTGTACTTCGGCTTCATTCACACAGAAGTGTGAATCTTTTCAACCAAGAACCTGCTTCTATCGGCTTCCCAGCAAACTCTGGAACATCTGGTTCTTGCTTCCAGTCTGACTCTAGGAGGATTTTATCAGTTGCCTGTTACACCCATGTTATGTCATCATTCCATCATCCCAGACTCGAGGGATTATGGTAACTGGGTTGGGTAAACCTAAAATTATTACTTTGATTTTTTTTTTTTTTTTTTGTCGAGTCATCCTTCTTCCCATTCCTTCATTCATTCCTTGTCTTTAATAGACACCACCCTGACTGCTGCACCCTCTTTCCCTGCTCAGGTGTGTGCACCATGACGTCCAAATCTCACCCTCCTCTGATGAAGAAGCACAGTCAGACGGATCTCATAAGCCGCCTGAAGAGCCGGAAGATCCTTGGAGTTGGCGGCGAGGATGACGAAGGCGAAGTGCACCGCTCAAAGGTCAGAATACATCACGCGATGTTTTATTCATCTCAACTTTTCTTTCTGTCGGGACGCATTTGCACAGCAAACAGCTCGGCTGTTAATCGCAGCATTTGTTAAACAGCAATGGAAGACGAAGAGTTATAGATTACTCTTAAAAGCCACGTCAGTCTGCTAATTGCCACATCACTCTTGTGATGTTCCCATTGTGCACTTTTGGTTCATTGAATCTAGAGCGCACGATCCCGTGGGCTCGTCCAGCTCCACTGAGAAATGCACGCCACCCCTGGGAGACTTGCTGTGTCCTCCTACTCAGCAATTATAGGCTCTCTAACTATATTTTGTTGTGCACATCTATGCTACTTTGGTGTGCATGACCTCAGTGTTTTAATCAGTATCCTAAGCAAGTTTGGATAATGTCTGTAACTTTAGAACGGTCAATGCAGAGGGTAACTGGATACATGGTCATGAGATCTGTTGTGCTTGTTTGAGTCACTGGGCTCCATATTCAACTGTACCATGACCCAAATGTCCCCTCGGTACATTGTGCTGTTGCCCTTGACTTCTTCTACTTGTCCTCTTCTCAAGTGTTTGTGGTAAAGGGACCCAGGGGTTGTAACGGTAAGGTTAGCTGCATAAGTGCAGATTTAGAGGAGAAACACTTGACTCTATCCGTGTAAACAAAAGAGGGAAGTGTTCTGCGTCTTCCTGTGTGTTTGTTCTCCTTCCAGATAAGAACTTTTCTTTTCCTGCTCAAGTAACGGAAGGTGCATTTTTTTATTTGTGACTTTGCTTCTTTTAAAAGACCCAGTCTGCATTTTAACGCGGTCTTAGGACTGCATGCCGCAGTTTCACGTGCATTTATAGCAGTTGTTTATTTCTTCATTCATTCAATCATCTAACATCCGACTGAAGGTTTATCACACATTATAATGAAATAACAAGCATTAAATTGGCAGAGGGCATCATGTCCATGCCCTCTGGTTACGTTTTCCCACTGTTTACTGAATATAACGGCAATTGCTGATAATCTTCTCTCTGAAATAATCTGTATATTTCCTCCTTTTCCTGATTCTCCCTCCATCGTCGACACCCATCGGTTCTGTTCCTCCCCAACATGGCCCGGTTGCATCGGTTGACTCCCAGATCCTTTGCATATTTTTCATGCTAGTCATGAATATTTATGTGTTCTTGTCAGAACCAGCCCCTGCAACCACGGCGCTGCTGCCCTCATCTCCTGCGAACACGATGGCAACTGCCACAGTTGGATTGATATTATGTGTGCGCTGATTTTACCAGTTCTCTCCGCAGCACAGTCTCTTTCCCCTTAATCCAACGTGTTCTGTTAGCTTTATTTTCCATATTTGAGCTTTATTAACAGGGGACAGAGAGCACTTGTGTTTTTCAACAACTGTGTTTTAAATATCAACACAATTGCTCATAAAATTCATGAACTATATTGCAAACTTGTATTAACTATTTATGTGTTGTACAAGATGATGTCTTGAGCTCATAACACCCATGTTCTGCTCATTTCTGGGCCCATAGATAAACTCTTTGTAGCTGATAGTGGGAGATGTCGGTAAACACTCCCAGTCAGAAAAAGCTTAGCTTTATCAGCTTTAGTGGGTTTCGTGCTTGAGAGTATTTTTAGTTTCCCTGTCTCACTGTAACACAAGAACATTTGTTCTGAGGGAAGAGAGGTTCGATGATGAAGGCACGATGATGTTGAGGTGTTAGGAGAGAGTCTGGATTATAAATTAAAGGCTTCTGGTTGCTAATTTACTCTAATTTATTGTAAATTTCCTTGGGTCTGCCTTTTCATTATTAAACTGGTATTAACAGCAGCAATGTCATATTATGTTATGACATTGCCATTTAATCAGCAGAGGTTGATTCACTGGGAGATAATAGACTCTAATTATCATCTCAATAGGCTCAGTGGAAGCTCTGCCTCTTTCCTCTCTCTCCCTTCTCACCAGTGTGCTGCACATCGGCCTTGTTGACACCAGAATGCACCTCCACAGACAGCACTTAAGCCGTGGTTATGTGGCACTTTGTCGAAGGCTGTCATCGTAGATGCGGGTTAAGATGAAATGATTGCCGTTATGTTTCCATCCTTCTGAGCGATTTCCTTTTTCCTTTGTCTTGCCTTATTCCTGCACAGATCAGTCAGGTTCTGGGGAATGAGATCAAGTTTGCCGGGCGGGAGCCCATCGGGCTGAGGTGAGACATTTTGTTTCCAGCGCAGCTCATTGCTGTAACGTTGATGATGTCATCCGTGCGTCACCTCCGGTGAGGTCCGACAGATGACAGGCTGAGAAAACAAGCGTGCAGTTGAGTAATAGTGTAACGTCTCCTTACAGGCTCTGGATACTCATCTCAGCCATCGGTTTTACAGTGATGGCCCTGATGGTGAGTGTTGCTAAAAACATCACTAAAGCCCAGGCATGAAGTTCACTGCTTTTGTCCTAAACTTTATTGGTGTGAGTGTGTTGTTATGAAGAAAAACCTTATCCAATTTTAGAAAGGGCGGCGCTATGCGGACCCAAATCTAAGCTACAGTGGAGTCTTAACACGAGAAAAAGCCTTCTCTTTGTGAGCCACAATGTGTAATTATTCAATATCTTCAGTGTCCATGATGCACATAATGGCTGTGATTCTCAGACAGGAGGACTGCATATAGGGTGTCACGTTTTGGGGCATGTGCTGGGACAGAACAGTCTTGTGTTGCTATGACAAGGGTTGTGCTGTGCTGTTGTTTTCCTTTACACAGGCCCTGGTGTTTCCTAACCAACTCTACGAGGTTGTTTTTGAGGAGGAGCTCTCCACAACTAATATCTCTGTCCGCCTTTATGGAGGCGCGCTGCTCAGTAAGTCCTCACTCCTGAAATAACGGGAATTCCTGGCAACACAAGTCATTTTAATTTTGATAGCATCGCAGTGGCGGTTGTGATTATGTCTCCTTATGCATTTCTTCGCACAATCAGGTGATTATTAAAAAATGTTCCCATCCTTAGGCTACCAAATCAAATGTGCAGCGTGATTTCATTCGGTTGTTTGTCAACATACATGATTATTCCATGAATAATTCCTGGGAATCCATCAAAGGCTCCCGATGTGTTTCGTTTATCAGCTTTGTATCAGTTGGAAACACGGTGAGCGATGGCAGGGACGGGATGTGATCGTGTGTTTGTATAATTGACACGTGTTTTCTAAAAAGTCTTATTCATCTGTGGTTTCAATGACACCATACTTCCAAGCCTCATCTCTTAATTGCCACTTTTTGTGAATGGGAGTTGCATGTGTGCTGGAGCCTCTCCCAGCAGTCCAACCAGAGGCTTTCTTTTTCGATATATATCCGGAGCACCTCTGGAGAACATACAAACGCCAAATTAAAGGGCTAAACCTGCATCAAAGCCAGAATCTGCTCCCATGAAATGGCTCATTAGTGGCTCCGTGCAGCCCTTTGATGACACCACATTACAGTAAAATGTTGGAACGCCACTTAAAGCAACTAACACCGCTGGTTACTGCTAAAGTGCTAACAGCACCTGCTGACTAATTTTCACCCTTTCAGTAACTTCGGATTTCACATTGTAATTTTTTGTTTATTTGTAATTCCACCTAACTGAGACACTTATAGCTTTTAAGGCCAAAGGTACATTGACTATGTCAGCAATCATTTTAATGGCTTTAGTTTGAGAAAAGGCTGGCAGGTAAGTGGGTGAGCCGGTCCTTCACTTAGTGTGATTACAGGGATTGAAAACGGAGGATAGCAGTCAAAACACACAATCGCAGTGTGTGTGTGTGTGTACACAATATACATATACTGCACATATGTATACTGTTTAAACATGTATACCATATACATACTGTATATATCATCATGATCTGCCTATTTTATGAAACCTGAAGAAAACTGAAATCAAACGATAGCTTGAGAATAGCAATGAGAATCTAGCCATAATTTTTCCCAAGAATGGTCAAAGGGGTTTGAAGGGTGGTCTTTGATGATGTGCCACACAAATGAAACCTTGCAGGCAAAATGTAATCCAGCAGCCCTTAGACCTCTATCTGCCCCTGCTCATATCCATTAGCTCACCAGGATTTGGGGGTAGCAGGGAAATGGAGGAAAATGAACTGGAATAAGTGAGACGGCACCATTGAACACAAGCCTTATCAGAATCGATGAATTCAAGCATTGAACAGAATCAATAGGCCCATTGTCACCATGTGCACATGGCATCACAGATTAGTTAGGCTCCAGCTGCAGCTGCTCTGATAAGGCTTTCTGTTAACAGTATTGCCCATTGGACATGTAAGAGTCTTCTTTCCTAAGCTTCCAATGTATTCTATTTTTTCTTTGTTGTGTTCTCAACCCTATAAATTTCCCTTTGTGCTGTAATTTCCCAGGCTTGGCCCTGATCATGTGGAATTGTCTCTACACCGCAGAGAAAATCGTTATCCAGTGGACGCTGCTCAGTGAAGCCTGCTACTTCACTGTTCAGTTTCTAGGTGATTTAACATTTTCAGTGCACTCTTTAATTGTTCTTGTTATGTCATTTTGTCCCAAGGAATCAGACTATTTCCGCCTTTGATGGTGAGTGGAAACGCTAAGCCTGTTATTCGGAAGACAGTTCTGAATGGGTTTACACTGCCCTCTTGTGTCCAACACTTGGAATCACAGCCAGGCGGGGAACGGCTGGAAGAAAAAGAAAAACCCAGTTCATGGACCCGAAAAGTGTATTTTCTAAATTTAAACCTCACCGTGTGCAAAAACAAATGAAAATGTCTCATTTTTATACTAAGATGAGTTTTCAGCAGCTCATAAAACGTGTGAAGAACATGAAAGCATTGTTATGAGGTGAACTTCTAAAACTGTGAACATGCCCTTTTAAATATTTGTAAAAATGTGTTTATAACTCAAGTGGCACATTTGTGTTTCAGTGACATCAATCACCTTGATTGAGATCGGAATATTACCGAACGCTGCCGTGCTCCTGCTCCTCAGTCGAGTGCTCTTCCTGGTGGTCACGATGGCGTACTACTACCACCTGGGCCGTAAACCAAAGAAGATCTGATCCGACCATATGACACTTCTAGGCCAGGGATGACTGAGAACAAACCACAATCACTGGGTTAGAAGGTGCGGAGTTTTATTTAGCCGGGCTCAGAGTATTATCATTGAATGCCACCGTCTTTGGGACTCAGCCTTTTGTAACTCCGGCATTCAACAGATAAGCACAATGTCATAGCTAAACTTCCCAACAATCAGAAGAAACTTTGGGTTTAAGTCAGTGGGTCTTTAGGTGTTTTAAGTGTGTTGGTACATATTTCTTCTACCTTCAGTCCTACTTGCAGTTCTAGTTCCAGGTTCAGTTCAGTTCATCAGGTTCTTAAATCATTGGAATATTTATTGTGTGTAATGCACGCAGTTACGAACTATGTTCACGAACAGGTTGTTTAGGTCAAGATTACAGTATTGACCCTTTTTAAAAACACAGAACCGCTGTTTTAAAATGCAATCACCTTTGTTCTTTTTTCCCTCCTCCTGCTGTTATTGATAATTCACACTGAATGTAAACCAAAGTTTCAGTATCTCGACTCTCAAACGCCTCTCGACACGATGGGGAACAGCAGCAGCGGCTGTGCTTGGAGTGTAAGTCAGGTTAACTTAAAGCACAATGCTGAAAACTTGTAAAGGTCAGTCTTAACCACTCGAAACATTTCCGTTCATTCCCGTTCAAAATTTGGCTGCACAGAAATAAACATGTTCTTACCAAAGTGAATGGGAATAACTTTGTACAGGATATTTACATTACTGGTGAGCAAATAGACGTGACGTTGACAAAGACCATGCGATCTGACCTGTAGGAGCGTCGTTCTTTCCTCTTCTCTTTGCTCACATAAACTTGAGGCAGAGCAACGATGCCTTCACACCTCTAACCTTTCTATATTGTCATGGTTGCATGTGAGTGTGCAGCATAAACTGTCTGAGCTGCTTCCTCATCAGTGATGTAGCACAGTCCCCTTTTCTTTTTTTTAAATTCTACTGACATATCGTTAGCTTTGCCTTAAAAGTACTTCAATAGAACAGTCATCAACACTGCAAACTGTTATTTTGTAGATATGTAAATATAAGATATTTACTATGATGTTCATGTCAACCAAACAGGGAACTTGTTCAGTATTAGTGAATGATTTTGACAGGTTAATCTTTGATGCCATGTGTTATTTTGTACCTGTATAAAGTGATTTGTTTTTGATGTCATGCATGCAATATAATCCAGCAAAAGAAATAGCTGACACACAGTAGCAAGCCGCCAACCACCAAAAAATGTGGGAAATTGGAACGGTGGTTCATTTTATTTATAATTGGTTATTGCCCAGAAATTATAAGGTGAACTCTGATCTCCAGCAAAGGCCTGATAGAAAACGCTAAATTTAGTCGATAAGTTCCCTAAAAATAACTGGAAACGTCAGTCTGTATGTCCTTCAAAGGTGGTCCATATTGTTACAAATGGCCTCCTGCCTCAGAAGGGAGTGTTCCTGAGGTCAGACTGATTGTGTGTTTGCATTTGTGAGGCTGCCATTGAAAGCAGATGCAGCTTGGGTGAGCGCAGACGGGAACGTGAAACATGGGAGAGGTCTCCTGTAAGCCTGCACTTGTAATTATCTTTTCTCCTCCCAAGTATTTAATTAGATTCAGCTCTCACAAGTGACATTGTGCACTTCAGCGTGACTAGCATTATAATTACAGAGTTTAGAGGGAAAAATGGACTTACTGCAAGCCTAAAATCATCAACTTTGAAGTGAAAAGGTCTGCAAAGCAGTTTTTATACCCATGGCCAGCCTGGTGGAAGCAAGAAAATCTGCTTTCTGATGGAAATGTTGCCAAATTGAGCAGTGACCCCAGTATTCATAGTATTGTTATAAATCGCTCCAGGTTTCAACTGTTTCAGATTGTAGCATTGTGCTCTTATGTATATATGTGTTATATTGTATTTCAGAAATTAACTGTTATGGATTTACACGCATATAGTTTGAAATAAAGGACGCTGTTGCTTATTTTGAAAATGGATGAATTGTTTTGTTTCTAAAAAAATGTCAGGGGAATATGACATTTGTGTCACGAGACTACCATTGTGTGCTGTCAGAAATGTGTGATTAACTGAGACCACCTAGATTTAACAAAGGCTTTTCAACTCCCGATGATTATCTGGTTATACATTAAACTGTGAGAGCCGAAGGCAGGCTGGGTTACTTCAAAATCAATAGTTGCCACCCCAACGCCCGGTTAAATTCAACAAACCACGTTCTGAACAAAATGGAGCTGTTAAGTAATACTGCCCTATTGTTTTGTGTCTGTTTGCTCTTGAGCGTGTCCCAATACGATTAGCTTCAGCTCAGTGCAGTCAGTCATCTCTGATGTCAGCTTAATTAGATCCACCACCACATGTTCCTGCCCCAATTCCTTCCCATCCCAGGTTCCCTCATTTATACTCATTGGGCAGCGAGTGAAAAGGTTGATTGTATTGCACAAGATACTGGCATGTGTGTGGTTAGTTTTGTTTATACCTGTATTTAGGCTTGTGCATTCCATCCATTCCCTCCAGCCAAGGGGAGGTAAACAGTGTTTTGGCTTACTGTGGATCATTTAAATGGCCATCTATGGCATTCTTGAACATGTACCCAATAACTGCTGCTCATCCACACAGCCCATGTTGATCTAACAGGCTGACCATCCTCTATCACTTGTTATGCTGGACTGCACAGGCTGTTATTAATGTGCCTTTTCAGGGAAAGTATAATTAGATTTGCAAATGTGTCTCGATCTGAAGGCAAGATTGTTTTTGTGCCATCTGATCCTAAGAGGTGACGTACTTGCTACTCAACTGTCGTAAAGTTGGTACTTCATAAGTTAGGGTGCCTCCAAAGACCAGACTTAAATTCGTTTTGGCTCAATAATCAATAGCTTTCCCCTCTTTGGAATACAATGAACAAAGTTCACACGTGTCAAGTTAAAACAATTTCAGTATTTAATGTCTAAAAAAACCCAACAATCTTTTAATCTGACAAAACTGTAGATATCAATAATAAGTGTCTCTTTAGGACCCCGCATTTGGGCGGGAAGGAGCCGCCGTCGATGTAAGAAGTCTTCCGGACACGAGCTGGTTAAATTAGTCTCGCGGTGGGGGGGTGAACATCCATGAACCACGCGCGTTCTCGCGCACACAGCTTTTTCCCCACAAGAGACTTTAGTCGCCACCCGAGAAGTTCGTCTCGCAACCATCTGTCAACCCTTTTCCACCTTTAAAGTAAGTTTTTGCTTCTTTTCTTTGCTTTTGGGGTTAACAATAGCAGAACAATAGGTTCGGCTTGGTGTTTGCAGTTATTGTTGAATTACAATCTTTCAACATTTATTTTTAAAGTTTGTTAAAGCGTTGCAACATTTGGTTAGTGGTTAGCACCAGATCTAACCTCATCGTTATTTCGACGGGCTCAAGTTAAAGTTCCTTTTCTTTCCCCTTTCTTAAGGGTGTGTATTAACACTACCTACGTGCTTGATATCAGTACTACTTCATACTTTCAACAGGACTTCGATCAGTGTTACTACCTGTTCCGTTAGTAGAAACGATTGATAACAATGTTGTTATTACTGTTGTTATTATTGTTGTAACTAAGCCATTAGTTGCACGTTACGCTGTTGGTTGAAACACTTGTAATTGGACGTCAGGTGGTCCGCAAAGTGCAGGGAATCCACGAATTTGTTGCACTATTACGGACGTTCAAAAGAACTTTCCTCAGCTACACAATCAATAAAGCATAAAGGAAATAAAAGAGCCGTAAAAGCAGTCAGGGGTTGTAAAAAGTAAGAAACAGAAACGTCTTGAGTTCTTTTATGCTCTTGTACAATCATTAGTTATTCATCAGAAGTGGCAGTAAGGGGAAACTCAGAAGAACGGATGGATGGATCATCACACGCAAGTTGTTCCATTTTCTGGGTTCGACTTTAACACCTCTGTTGTGTTTTTCCTTCTTGCCACAGATGTTTCATAATTTCCTCTGAATGGTGGGTCTTTTCAGCGAGTAGCTGGAGGTGAATCAGCCCATTATGTCACCAGTATGAGGTTTATTCATGCAACATTTTGAATCCTGTAAAGTCTTGGGTCACACCATCATCCAGCTGCTAAACATTGTTGTTTCTGCTGTTTTTGTGTTTGTACAAGCAGAATCATGACACGCTTGTTGTGGCTTAGCTTTAGCTGGAGGAAGAGCCCTTTTCACCAAATCTAAAGTAAATCCGCTGCAACGCAGCACCTGGTTGCGTCTGGTTTTAAGGCAGGATTTTGGGAGGAATTAAGGGCAGTGATATGAGGATGATGTGGCGGACCTCACAGATGTGGAAATGACCCATTTCCATATGAATATGATAGTTCCAGGAGGTGATGGTGGATGGATGCTGGCACATTGCCTGACTTTTGGAGTCCATCAAGGCCACGGTGATGTCAGAGCCATCTGCCACTAACGATGTATTTAATCACCTTCTGGGCCCCTGTTGTGGGTGCATGAGTAAACATATGCATATTCCAGTAAACACATTGTGCACCCTGTACATGTTTAGATGGTGATCGGATTGAATGGGATGGCTTTAGCAGCTCCTTCAGTGTTTATTCATCAAAACCTTTGGTTGTTTTGCATTACACGTACGAGGTCTTGTGTATCTGCTTCCTCATTTTACAATAATTGTTTACAGGAAGCAATAATCTCATTCTCCATGGCACGCTTTGCACCCTGTTTCCAGTTTGAAATTCTGGCTTCAGGTTTTTCAGGTTTAATAGAGTTTGCCGTGGCAGTTTTTGCTCCGACATGTTTGCCATCTAATAACTTAGGTTGTGAATTACTGTCAGAGGTTCAGTCCACACCAACAATGGATTTCATAAATAGGCTTTAAAAAATCTGCACTGCTTCTCACTGTTGAGACATAAAGACTAGCAATCTCCTTTAGAGATTATCCACTGGTCTGTTATCTCCTATCTGGCTTAAGCTTTATTCTCTGGCCATTTTTGTAAACATCAATTTGTACCGAGTACATTTAATAACTTTATCATTCATCTCAGCCAGCTTTAGACAGTTTATGTGACCAGACGCGACCTCCTCTTTACCACGTAGTCCGCATCAGAAACTGAAAGACCTGAAGGGGTTCGATCCTCCCAGAAGAACCTAAATCCTTTTGTGTGAACGGAGCGAGAGAAGCCTGACATCTGGTCATCCTTATGAAATCTTTTCAGATGTTTCAGCTAGCCACAATGGCTGCTTGTATTTCCAGCGTTCCCAGTGAAGGAAAAACTGGTTGTGGTAAATATTTTCCTTGGACTTTTGGAGTGAATCATGCCGCCGGGGGGTTTCTTCGGTGCTCCTACTGTTTTCTGTGTATGCGCTCTTGGTCTGACTTACAGGTGTTTCCCCAAAGGAACAAGTGACTCATTGCAAAGTTGCTAAGCAGCGTGTGTCTGAGTTACATGTGTGCACATGAAAAATGCAAACACGAGCAATGCAACCATAAAATAATGCAGACTGGTGTCAGGCGCCCAACCCCAACGTGTCATCTTTGGGTGTCTGGCTCTTAATGACGGGTTCATGACCTGTTGATCATGGCTGCCTATATATCACTCTGCTCTTTTTCTATATTTGTCTGACAGTGTCTCACCTCTCATGATGATGTAGCAGATTACGTCCCTCCTTCATCACAGATTGTCTCCAGACATTCAAAGGACAAAAAGCTCAATATTTTAAGATTGGTACACACTTCATTTTCTCTTCGAAGTGGATATCAAAGAAGGCCGACTTGTTTAAGACCGGAAGAGAGTCTGATTAAAGCTTTTTATCGTCCAGGCGCAGCTGTAAAGATGTTAGTTGCCCTCGTCCTCATTAACGCCGTCTCTTTCTTTCTTCCTCCAGAGGACCAGCCATGGGTAAAGGTTGCATCACAGTCACCAAATACTTCCTGTTCCTCTTCAACCTCCTCTTCTTTGTAAGTAATTGGTTTTTTTTTTATTAATGTTTGATGGTTATAAAGTGGCTATAGTAGCAGATATGTGGTGTGTTCTCTCACAGTCGTGCTAGCTTCACTCTTTCATGTCTTTTATACATACCGGTATATAAAAACTGAGCCATGTGCTGCTTTGCAGTGAGGCTTATAAGCTTCCTCTTTCATGCATCATGCAGATAGGTGAAGATGCAGAGAGCATTGACTCGATCAGAGGCAGGATGCTGTGTAATCCAGATGTTTTCTGCTTGTTTCCTCCCGCTTCACACCCATGACAATATGAGGGTTGAGATTAGACCAGACTACTTAAACCCTGTCTGCAAGAGTATCCAGACTGTTCCAATGAAGCTAAGGTTGTAAACCTAATTCCGACCTTTTGATGTGAGCACCCAACTGGTGTCTAATAGGAAGCGTGTGTGTCTGCGTCGGTGTTTGTCCGTGTGCAGAGATCAAGCCAGTGGAGGTAGGGGGAGCCAGGAAGTGGTGGGCTAATGATGGCTGCTGGGTGCTGCGAAGTCCCTCTGAAGGATCAGCTCTTAACCAGGACTTTAAGGACTGTTGTAGGCCCTGAGGGGGTGGCAGAGCATGAGGAGAAGCAGATGACTCAAAAGAACCTCTCATCTTTGGATTTTGCCCCATTAGAGTGGGACACATGGTCTAAATGGGGGTTCTTTTAATAACATACAAGTTGAGCTCTTTATAACCTTGTTTTACAGCCACAGAGGTTGAGGCTGAATATTTGTTTAGACATAACTTTAGCCCTTTAATAACCTTTTAGCTGGAATAGTTTCAGATCCCACCTAGCCAGTCAGAATTCTGTTTTGTAGAATTAGGTCTTCACTATTCTTACTGGAGAATAAAAGAGAGCACGCCGTTTGATCAAACCCTTTTGTGTGTTGCAGTCATCTCAATAAGGTGCTTCTCATTATTCTCCACAGGTTTTTGGAGGTCTGATCATGGGCTTTGGCCTGTGGGTCCTGCTTGACAACCAGAGCTTCATCGCTGTCCTCCGTAAGCGTTGCATCACACACACACTTGAATTAGTGGCGGCATTAAAGGAGATAAGAAATCATGTTGTAGAAGAGGAAATGGTGTGATAAGAATTCTAATTCTACGTACCAGGATTCGTTTCCTGACAACAGCAAAGCCATTTTCAAACCGCAGTTAATGTGTTAGTTAATCACACATACTAGTACATACTATAAGAAGTTAAAAGGGAAGCTCATATCGCCCCAGTTACTGTGGAATTGTCATATCTTTAAATAGACTGAGCAAAGTAAAGCAAGCCCTTTTAGAAGGCTAATTTGTTATATTGATATTTTGGTTGTCTAGCAAGTTTGATTTTTGTACAGTCAAGGCAGAGTGAGTGTAATTATACCCAGATTTGTCTCGACACAGAGGGACGCGTGGACAGAAAGCCTCAGCTGTCGTAAAGATTTTTTTATAAGCACTTCCTCTGTATTCAACCCAGATGGAGCTTTTGCTGAGCGCAACAGTAAAGTTTCCTACAAAATTCAAGCTTTGAGGCTCTGACCTGGGTTTTTCCCAACTTTGTTGTCATATTTACCATCTCATTCAATGACATCACCCTTTATGACACCCTTTATGTCTCCTGTTGAGTATCAAATCCAGATTGACTCCAAATGGGACAATAACATGTTCCTAATGTAACTATAACATGTGCTGGCACTGAAATTGATATAAAATGGGAGCACATTCGTTGAGCCTCCTCTGACTCTGACACTACATCTCGATGCCACTGCTCTGGACTTTCTCTGAGGTTATTATAGAGCTGAGTTTGCTTGTCCTCACTCCAGCGTCCCAAACATAAAGGCAGCCTCGTGTCCATCACCTTTGCCAGCTTCTTTCCTATCATTATGATAATCCAGCTGCTCCTCCAGAGATAGCAGAGGCCCCTTCACTTACACCCTGAGGATGTCCCCTTCAACACAGGGCTCCGTAACCCTATTATATTTCTGTTTCTGGTTCCAAAGAAGTCGACCTCAACTCCTCCCTGTTTTCCATGTTACCGGGAAACTCTTGACACACTAATACAACAGAACCGTTGCTCTGTGAAGCTCTGTTTATTGGTTGTGTCCCCACAGATATGGTAACATTGCCTGATGCTTAACAGGGTTCCTATATGCTCCTATATGTTTTGTCTCCACTATTCAGGGTTGCATAAGTAGAACCTCTTTTCTTTGTAGAACTTGCCAAAACACAGTTTTCCATATATCTAAATATAAATCAGTTTTTGGAAAGTTAAGTGTCTGCCAAAGATGATGAGGTCAGACTCTTTTTCCAAAGCCACAAATAGTAAAAGGCAAGTTCTTAGTTCTCCTAAGGTCTGATTAATAAAAACCAACTCTAATTGATCTGTGTTTACACAGTTCATCTGTACATAACCTTGCTTCTTTTCATTTCATTCTCGCTGAAAGTGGGGCTCACTTCTAATAGCAAACAGGCTTCCTATCCTTTCCAGATTCTTTAAAGCACACCATAATTCAGGCTTCTTTAAATGGAAAGTTTCATGGAAACCACCAAATGAACTATTTTAGGCTGTGCAGCAGAGACCTACATGGAAAGTTGCCATGTTACACGACACAGAGCAGCACCGCCACTAAACACACACCGACTTACCACAGAACACAGACGCTGGGTGGAAGCAGCTGAAACACACCTGGCACAGGCTGCAACATTCACTTCACTTTTAAAAGGTTTGATAAAAGTAGAGGAAAGCAGATGACCTGAACATGTGTTTAGGAAAACCTCTGTTATTCTGCTATACATTATGCTGTGGATCCCTCCTCTCCTCTCCTCTCCTCTCCTCTCCTCTCCTCTCCTCTCCTCTCCTCTCCTCTCCTCTCCTCTCCTCTCCTCTCCTCTCCTCTCCTCTCCTCTCCTCTCCTCTCCTCTCCTCTCCTCTCCTCTCCTCTCCTCTCCTCTCTCAGCGTTGACCAGCCACCGAGGCTTCTGCTAAAATAATTTCATGCATGTTCTGCTCTTGTCCTTCGGGAAGTCTAACATTGAAAGACCATTTCAGTACGCGGACATGTTGACGTGCCCCAGCCAAGTGCTGAAGCTGCGGAACACTTTCAGCATGAATTTGGCATGTACTCAACTATTCTCAGATAGTCTCAAACCACCCCTCGACTGCTCGACTCAAACGAACTGCCTCTTTAATGATGCGTCTGTTTAAACATGCATATTTTGTGTGTTTTTTCCATATTTGTTTAACCCTTGAAGACCCTTTGGGTGAAAGGGGTTATTGGCGTAGTGTTGTTGCAGGTTGTAAAGTTTTATAGTGCAGGCTTGTGTTTGTACAGGCAATATTTTTGCAGCCTGTGATACAATTTATGCCTCTGCAGCTGCTAGAGCGCATACTGTACACGATGGCCGCGCAAGGCAGCAGTCAGGGCGGGAAAGGATTTACAGTGCAGTTTAACTGTGAATAAACACCTCAGCAGCGAGCGAGCCAAGAGGCATCATGGGGGGTCGAGGAGCTCCAGGGCCCGTCAGCCTTTTCATTCTTGGTTGGCTTCATCTTCATCTACAGAACAACCTCTTCCTGGAGCTCTCCAGAACTCAGATACTGCACACCCGTTAAATGTCTCCGGTTTATCTCCTCTCCAGTATTTCAATCTTCCCCTTCAGCACCCCCCCCCCCCCCCCTCCTCCTCCCCCTCCTCCTCCTCCTCCACATCCTCTTTCTGCCAAGCTCTCCTGCTTTATGTACCAAATGGAAAAATAGTTTCATCTTGCTGGAATTTGACTTGTCTTTCCAGGCTCTGGTGGCTTATTAAAATGATAGTTTATAGGAGTAAGAGAGGAGCAGGCTCTGAAATCAGTGTTTGCCTTTCTTTCTGCCTCAACGCCTCGATGAACACGTACAGACGCTGCACTCGCGGTTGATGAAAAGCCCTTCAGCTGCTTGTTTCCCCAACATGCTGAATGATTGCAGGAACGCAGTGGCAGATGAAGTACTAAGTTGATGTATTCTGATTTTTGCAGAGGAGTCATCAGACACAGTGAAAGTGGCTGCCTACATCCTCATTGGAGTGGGCTCCTTGTCCATGGCTCTGGGCTTCTTTGGCTGCATAGGAGCCATCTATGAAATCCGCTGTCTGCTGGGTTTGGTGAGGACTCTTATCCACTCTGGAAACAGTAGATTTTTTTTCCCCTCAATGTAAATCTCGTCTTTTTTCCGTGTGGAATCTGCGACCTTAGCCAAATATAGTATGGGACACAATTGCACAAACCTGCTTGGAAGCTCCCGTAAGAGCTAAGATCTCATGATGAATTGCTGCTGGCAGTAAAGTGTGATTATCTGTGGGTGGGGGCCTCACAGCATGTGTGGGTCCTGTTAGCCTGTCAGATACAGGGGGTGCAGCAGGAGTGGGGACGGGTGCACCACCTCGATGGAGTTAAACCTGCTGGGGGTTAACGACAAACTGCTGTGACCTACTTCTCCCAGTGACAGTGACCAGCTGGCAGGCCCCCATCTCAACACACACACACACACACACACACACACACACACACACACACACACACAGAGCACCTTCAGGCCCAGTAAAGGCACAGATGAGCCTGTGGAAGAATCCCTGAAAGATTAAACTGTCACAGTATTAACTAGCAGGAAACAGAGACATTTACGAGTTAATCATTAATTGAGCTTTTTCCTCGTATCACACACTTTCTTTTGAGTCAAAACTTTCTAAAGTCTCGTAAATAAGAGAGCGCCTTCTTGACACTCCATTAAACTTTTGTTCTATGAAAGTATTTATTGATTTCCTGCAGAAACTGTTTTTGTTTTGGGATTAACTTATTTCTAAGGGCATTTTTCTTTGTCACCCACAGTATTTCACATGCCTGCTGCTCATCCTGATTGGCCAGGTCACTGCTGGAGTTCTCATTTACTTCCAAAGAGATCAGGTAATATATTACTTTAAACCTCTTTTTCCTCTCAGTAAATTTTTATAGGCTTACATTTGCCTGTCTTTTCTGCCCCATTATCCCACCCCACCTGGAATCTACAGGGATCTGTGCTTCCACTCTTATCTATGAATGCCGTCTTTATTTTGAAGCTGATGTGAAGTGTAGATCTGTTGCTTTGTGAGTGGAAAATGACTAGAACGTAATGAATGGGTGATGGTTGTAGATAATGTCGAGAGCAGAGAGAGCTCCTCTACGAAAGGTTTCGAATTATGTATTGTAGGATGTAACTGACCAAAGATAAGATGAGATGAATTATGTTGCCGAAACAGAAACGTTGAGGTCTACAAAGAGGTCTTGGTGTAACAGCGCCCCCTCTAGGTGTGTTTGTTCTATGATGTGGTGTGTGACACGAACCTGTACAGCCAGACGGCCAGTTAGCAGCAGCATGATGGCAGAGATAAACACAGGATTACCCATTTGGTTCTTTCCTCAGGGATATTTAGTGATAATTTGCTCTTTCAAGTCTCTCCAACATAGATGGATGCTAATTATAGGCCCTCGTATCGTCTCATCAAACTATCCTCGTTGACTTCAAAATCAAAAATCCCTTTATTCCACTGCCTCCTCCATGTGGATGTCTTTAGACTTCAGAATTCAGCCGAATGTTCCACTTTTCTGTCCTGTGACCTTAAAGCGAGGCCAAAAAGAACCAATAAAATGCAGTTCCAAACTCAGCTCAGTGTCTGTGTCCAGAAAACATTGACCTACTTAAGATAATTCACAAACCCGTCATGGCCCGGTTTCATGCAGGACCCATTTCCTTCTTCTTCTTTCGCCGACATTACCACAGACAGACCTACACACATAGGGAGAAGCCAGGATGTAAATAATAATGCCGTCTTCCTTTGGTTTATCTTTAGTTCTCTGGTAACTAAAACAGGTTCTCACATGAAAGTGGTCAAATTATCAGCACTGAATCTGAGATCAGCGCCGCTGCCTTCGAGTTGATTCGAAATCTACTATTATGTAGAAAAAGCTCATGCATGTTGCGACATGAACTTTCACTGCTGCTGTTGTGGGTTTTAAACCGTCCTGCGAGTAATAGAAGACGCCTGAATAAAAGCAGCGCCCGCGTTTGTTTGGACGGAATGTGTGAGGGGTGTGTTGTGTTGATCACTCACTTTAGACCAGTTCTGGGCTCTGAACCTCTGATATTGCCTCAGCTGTTTACCCTCCAGCGTGCATGTGCGTGTGTGTGTGTGTGTGTGTGTGTGTGTAGTTCTGGAGCTGCTCCCTGTATTTAAGGCTCACCACAGGCCAGGGTGGTGCCCTTTCCCAGAATAGGGAGAGGCAGCCACTCATCTCCTGCAGAGCTCTGACGATACATCGCTGCCATCTCTCTGTGGTCTTCCCCACATTGACGCAGGACCACGTGTCCCTTCAGCTGTGTTTGTTCACTGTTTTATGTCAGGATTCATGTAGACGCTCAGAGCTGCTACCCTTGGAACCCTGGACATGTTTTAACCTAACGTATGGAATCATCTCCGTCTCATTTCAATTATGTCCTTATATTACGATCTCCCCTAGTTGAAACACGAGATGTCCAACATCATAAAGGACATGATCGTCAACTACACTGGTGTGAACAGGACTGCCGAGAGCACGTGGGATTACGTCCAGAAGTCGGTGAGATGCTGCTACGTTGTCCCTGTTTTAATGCAGCAGATTCAGAAATCTGAAGTGTCTCAGCTGAACTGTAAGAATGAGCGTTTCAACAAACTTATCTCCTTTCTGAGCCGGCAGCAGTTTGAGGCTAAAGAAGAGTATTTTATTATTGATAGGTTTGCCTTCCTTCACATCTTCAGGTTGAAGGTTTTGCTCCTTACTTGGCACTTTCTCTGTCCTCTAACTCTGTCACCTGTCATTCCCTCCTGTGCATGATAAAAAACCTTCTCCATCAGATGAAGTGCTGTGGGTGGACTGGGCCTGGAAACTGGTCTGACAACCTCATAATCAAGAACAGCTTCCAGAACCTCTACCCTTGCTCCTGTCGCAACGAGTCCCTGCCCGGCTCGGACATCAAGCTCGAGGGCCTGTGTGAACACCTGTCCGCGGATCTCCCCGTGTTCGAGACGGTGCGTAACACCCTGAGCTCCACCGAGACTCATCAGCGTCTCTACTTGAGCTAATCTTAGATTGGAATTCCACACCTTGTGATTTCCTCAGACTCATTTTCCTCCTGAAAATGGGGGGAAAGTCCGGCGTGTTTGCACAGCGTGATTCTGTTGCGAGTAGAGGGGAAGACCTATTGTTCTGCTGTTTGGGCTGCGTGCTTCAGAAGCTCCGCTCTCCACATTTCCTCAGCTCAGCCAAGCCCTGTTATTCTTCCCCTCACTGACTCAATCCAAAGTCAACAAGCTGTGTTTTGAAAAGGCTCTCTTGATGTCCGCCTCGGATCACGGAGACATTCGTCTTCCTCCTGCACGTGGGCCTCCAACTCTGTCTCTGTCTCTCCTGCAGGGCTGCATAACCAATGTGGAGAAATGGCTCCTGGAAAACTGCGGAGTGATCTTGGGAATCTGTGCCGGGGTGGCTGTCATTGAGGTACAATCCCCTCTATTCTCGAACCGTAGTGATGCTTTAACATCCTGGCTACAGGTGTTCCTCTCTGAATACTCAGCAAGACGTTACAGATTAGAATGAAGGGATTTGTACACAGTAAGACTCATTTGCTAGCATCAGAATGCTAATTTGTTTAATTAAGAAACCTTAAAAAAGATATTGTTTTGTTTTTTTAATTTGGCTGCAGATTAAAAACTGTAGTTTGTTTTAAAAGGATTTAAAGGCAGGTTGACCGGTGAGTTGTGGCAGACATAACTGAGCTGAGTGGGCTTTATTTCCCTCAGCTCCTCGGGATGATCCTCTCCATGTGTCTGTGCAAGAGCGTCGTCCAGGAGGATTATAGCAAGGTGCCGAAGTACTGAGGTGAAGACAGAGGCAGCTTCCCAGCACACGCACGGACGGAGGCCTCGCTCTCGCCCTCTGCTTGCCCCTCATCCTTATACGAACACACATAAATTAAGACGGCTGTCTCCACCTGCCTCAGCAGCTGTGCAGACCTCACAACCCACACATGCAGAGCACACACAGCTCACACTCCACTCAGACTTGCTGGACTTCAGACATTTCAGTTTGGGATTTTCTGTAATTTACTTTTTGTTGGGTCTCGTAGCTGTTTGCTGTCCAACTCCATGCAACAGTTTATCTATTTGTCATCATTTCTTGACCTCGATGAAGCGCTTGCTATGGTAGAAGAAAGAGCACTTTAGTTGTGTTTGTTAACGGGGGGGCGTACAGGGACGGGACAGAGAGATGGGGGGTGGGGGGAGCTGTGAGGATTATTGCTACAGCGTGATTCTGCAGCTGCTATTTTTGGTTGAGGGTGGGGCAGCAGCCCATGGCTTAGCCGGGGCAGGGCCCCTGTGGTAAAGGCTCTGACTCCTTTCATCAACTCCTTGTACCCAGCAGATCTGCCATTATCCTGCGTTCACACCCACCACTGGGGTGGCGTCACGTCTCTGCGTCCCTCTGGGGTGTGACTGGTTACCAGTAGCTTCCCGAAATGACTCGTTTTATAACATAAAAGTGTTTGTATGACATGTTTTTTTTTATATCTTTGTGTTATCTGTTATGTACATATGAATTAAGCAAGGGAGTTACGGCATTTCAGCCTTTTGTATGGGAACGTCTCCCTCACGCTTTTATTTTAAAAGTCCTGCTTGTCATTTCCTGTCTGATGCTATTCATGTTCAGAGAGCTGTCGCAGCAGCTTGTCAGCGCAATTTAGGCCTGAATCAGAGAAATTGGAAGCCACGTTTTCATTTCTTTACCACCACAGGAGTTTGTAAAACACACCACGAAGTCTCTCATCAAGGCAGTGACATAAGAAAATGCGAGCGGTGCGACCACATTGTGTTTTCCCTTCTTGACATGTTTGTTTTACTAGAAGAACAAGCGAGGGAAATGTCGTAAACCAGCAGTGATTGTATATTTCAGAAGCCACTATGACCAGACGGCAACGGTTCATTAACTCGGGCTTGTCTCTCCTGATTTTACAGCAATGACTCCGAGTTTCCCCATCCCAGATTTTCCACGTCTCAGTTCCTTGATATCAGTAGAACAGTTTGTTTCTCAATGGAGCGTTTTCAATTCCAAGTTTTTCATGCCACATTTTAAGTCATTTTAGAAACACAAAAGGATGAAATCAGGCCGTTAAAATGTATTTGTGTGGGTTTCACTCACACTTTTCTTATATTCAACTTAAAAAGTTAATTTAACTCAATCAGATGAAGGGTTTTTACTGTATATTCAACTAGAGAAAGTAGTTGTGGAACTATATTCTATGTTTAAAAACGATTGTTTCTTTTGATACTATTGAAAACTCTTAATAAAACTGGACGAGAGGATCCTTTCAACACTTTCTTTCATTTTGAACAGCACAAACGTGCGTGATGGCGGTGGTTTATGTTCTGTAGTACCTCTGGTGACCAGTAGGCGGCAGTATTGAGCCACGGTGAGACGTGCCAGTCAAGACGATTTATGTGCAAATTAAAATCTTTGTCTTAATGTAAAATTTATAGATATTACAACATATACAACAGATTTATATTCAATTCCTGCTTGTACTCCCCACAACTGACTCATTTATTTTTAGTGTTTTATATTAATTATGCCCAAGTGACAGACTTGCTTATCATTCATTCTTTTTTTGGGGGGGGGGGGTAATAATTGCAAAAGCAGTTACCAGAAAAAGCAGTTATAATGATGTGCAGTGCCAGAAAACAATTTAAAAATGCAGTTGCACATCAACCTTTCTGTGCTGGCTCTCAGCCCCGGTATAATGAGCAGCTTGGTGTTCTCTCAGGGGACTGGACATAACTTAAAGGGACGTGTGTCATTAGGGAGAAATGTCCGAGTACAGCAGCAGCATGTCGCCTCATCTGTGACACCTCCTCAGGTCACACATGGTTTTCAGTCAAAGTGTTACTGGATCCAGGCGTAAGGTGGAAAAAAGGAAGTAAAATGAATAATGTGCTGTGATTAGGGATAATGGACTCGTCATAACTGTTGAAAAGTGTTACAGATCATTGTGCGCATATGCTCATTGTACAAACACAACGAGGAAGTGCCCCCCCCCCCCCCCCCCCACGACTGTCAGTCAGCGAGCCCCGATCGGGGGGAGTGGGACAGATGATGAGCCCACGGAGACCTGGTGAAATAAAAGCATCAATAATGAAGCTCCCGCACCATCGGCGACCTGCAGAGCTTCACCCAGACTGTTGATAAAGCACGCCCCCCCCCCCCCCCCCCCCCCATATATATAGATGTAAAGATGATGTCATGGACTCAAGTGCGATGCACATTTGCAGGAAGACCTCTGTAGCTATTTGCCTCCATGTTTACTGGCGGCGCTCTGCTGCACCTGATGGCTGCCTCCTCCCAGCACTACCACCCCCCCCCCCCACAATGGAACCCGTCCCCACCTGCAAACCGGCCCATCTGTCTGGTTTCCCTGCTTTTAATCTGCGTCGGGGATCATATATAAACAAACGGTGCTCCCAGCCCCCGCCTGCTGGTTATGGGTAATAACATAACTGGCCGGCTGTATTCCCAGACTCGTTCAGATTACTTCTGTGCCCGAGGACCTCTAATCATAAATGAGCAGTGTGAGTCACAGCCCTCGTACAGGATGGGCCCCGTTCCCTCAGCTGTTTAAATTGTCTCCGTGACAGGCTGAAAGGTGACAAGTGGCTGCAGGTCAGCGGGCGTCCGCCGCCTCATTTCCTGCCCCGCGGTCTGTCCAGTCCGGCGCCGCAGAGGAATGATGCGGCGAGTGACACAGGAGCACCTTCCTCTTCCACGCTTCATCTCTCTCCTCTGGGATAATCCACTGTGATGAGCTCTGCTCTCCACGCTGCCTCTCTGGCCCTTTAGTGAAGGGGGGGGCGAGGCTCTCGCATGCGTCCTGTCATATGGAGCCTGGCCGAGCCGCTCTTGCCCTCAACATGCTCAATCCCGTGTTTTCATAGTTCTGTCTGGCCTTTTTTCTGTACTTTACTACAATTTGCATGTATTTATGATTAAATTGGGGAGGACAGATGTGTACTTCACTTTGATTTATGCCTTTTATTCCTTTTTTTCAGACTGGCTCACCTTGGGAATGTTGAAAAGGCTTTTATTGTTACTTTTGAGCTTTGGGTACTTTTACATAAAATCTAAAATTATTTTTCCCATTTATGGTAATTCTGTCGGTTTAAGGCACTCCAGTCCTCCTTTGACAGCCTGTGGTCCAGTTGACCTCTGACCCTCAGCAGAATGGGATGGAGTGAAGTCTTCCGTTGACACCTCGGTGCGTTTGCGTATTGGCACGTTCGTTGCTAATAAAAGGAACCGGGACGCGCTCAGCTTGACAGCAGCATCTTCGATCCGTTTCCTGTTTTGATTTCTGACTGTTGACTGGTGGGTGAAAACCAAAAGGTCACAGGAACAGCAGAAACGGCTAAATAACCATATAATTTTTTGCAAACATTCCAGTCTTGCGGCCCAGGAGGCGACAACAACGACCCCGTGGATTAGGAGGAGCTCTGGGCGCCTTTAGGTAAATGACAGCGCTGCGTATTTCTGGAGAGCTTACGGTCTCTAGTAGCTTCCATCTTTGGATGATCACACCCCCGAGCTGCACTCCAGGTGCTAATTATCTCTGATTGTTCCAATAATATCTTAAAATAACCCTTTAATCTTCTTTACCCGTTTGCAGCCACAATATTGGCGTGTTGTGTTGGCCACAGGCTGTCAAAGCCCCGATTGTGCGCTCGCCTCTGCTCGGTGTGCCGAACCCTCCACTCCCATCTGAGCGTTGTGTCGTGTGTTTGCAGCTGGAATGGGAGTTTTTCTCTGATCTGATCTGATGGATGGGGGCGGAGGCGGCGGAGGCACGGCTCCCCCGATCGAAGCTACAGGCAGCGCAGGGTTTCTCATTAACCTATGATAATGCACCTGTCAGTCTGCACCCGTCCTCCGCTTCTTCTCCGTCTGGGTCCCTGCTTCTGTTTGGCTGCCTCGCTTGCTTCGGCACAGCCAGCCGCCGCCACTTCTTCCCCTCCTTGAGGAAATGCGTAAAGCTCATATTGGGACGTATGTTTAGAGGCAGACTTGCTAAATCAGGCCAATTTTTACATCATCAAAGGTTGATAATGAAAGCAGGATCGCCCGCGATGGAGGGCGACTCTCGCCATCCCCGAGTCCTTTGATACGTCCTTTTCTCATCACCAACTCCTTCATCAGATATCCTCTTTAATCCCTGCAGCCTCTTCCAAGCTGTGATTTATTTTTCCTATCTGGCTGTGTGTCCCCAACCCCCCCCCCCCCTCCTGACTACAACAATGACGCTGCCTCCAGCTAACTGGAGTGGGCAGACTTGAGCAACGGAGAGCAAATCCTTCTGGACCTGAAGTTGTCAGAACTGGGGGAGGTTAGACATCAGAAGAGAGAGGAGGAGAGGCTGCATTAATGCTGTTTATGTTTGGGGTTTGGGGAGAGTCGAGCTTCAGTAGCTCCCATTAGTCACTCTGTCAGAAGTTGGAGAGACGGACGACATGTCGCCGCTCCCATTTGGTGCCAAATAGACTTTGGAATTCCGCTGCTCTGCTTTTGGCAGCATTTGATCATGATTAAAGAAGGAGCGTGCGTGATGCTGGGAATGTTTCTGGCCTGACTCTTCACTGTCAGATCTCTTATTTTTCATCGCAGGCCAAGCGGGTCTGCACGAGGACAATCAGATATTTCTGCTATGAAGTCGCCTGATAACAACCACGCGCGTGAGGTGGAGCCGATACACACCTGCCGATTGGCTCTGGCCTTCCTGTTTCCTGTCATGTGACACCTCTTTGTCTCCCAGAACACGTCCTTGACTTTTAACCCTCTCAATTTTTTAAAAAAAAAAGCAAACTTCCTGCAGTCTTTTTCATGTTCAGTCAGAAACAGATCAAAACAGATCATAACATTTGCAATAATTCATTAGACTGCTATTAATTAGAGTGACTAACCAGCCAAAGCAGAGATGCCACAAAATCCCTCAATGTTTTATTCTCATTATGAACAAAGTCTGAATTTTTATCTTTTCGAGTCATCAGGAAAAGAAAAGATCCTTTTTTTCTTTTGCAGTGCTACAATAATAGAGAATTAACAGAGATTAAAATGAGTTTGGCTCAGTGCAGATGTAAGGATAAATGCATTTCATCTTGGCTAATTTGCATTTAAAATTCCAACTAAACTCTATGATTTCTGACTTTTAAGATGAAAAAAAATTAAAAACCAGACTGAGAGGAACAAAAATAAAGATAAAATGCATAATAAATACTGCAGATTTGGTCCGTACTGAACTTAACCTGCAACCATTGCTATAAAGACGCTCCCACATCAGCTCCTTCGACGTCGTGCTAAATTAAAACACAATCGCCGTAATCGAGTAAATGTATTCAGTTGTATTCCAATGACCTTAATGAGCTCATCTCAGAAGTAAACCTCCAGGAAAGCAGGTCCTGTCTGAGCGACCCTCTAACTGTCCCAAAATGAATGGATTTCATTTTCCAGCTAACAGTGTGGAGATGACAGACGAGTGCCCCCCCCCCACTCCCCCACTGAGCTCAGGGTTGAGCTCTCCGACATGGAAACCTGCAGTTCTCCAAATGCTAAGCCTGAACCGTGGAGCAGAAGACCTTCGCGGATGAAAAGGGAGAAGAGAAAATAATGGCAAATTTATGCAATGATTTAATCAAACGGAGAGGAAGGACTCGGGGAGCGGAGCGGATGGCCTTCAGTGGAATATTTCTCAGATGCTGATTAGGAAGCCATGTTAATGAGATTCACTGTCAGTCTGAAACAGAGAACAGAATGCCCCCCCCCCCCACACCCACCCACCCCCCTTCATGTGGCTGTCTGCGTCGCCCTCCATCCATCCCCTCCCTTTTCCCCCTCAGATTTTCCTCTTTTTCTCACATTCTCCTCCCTCACAGCCGGTCCCTTCTTCACTGAGAGAGGGGTGTGTAGGGGTGCAGCGGGACAGCACCCATCTCTGCGGTCTCCACAGAGGACACACACACACACACACGCACACACACACACAGAGTCTTGATATAGGCGAACAGCAGGCCCACATTAAAGACGGTATCCACTGTTGGTTTCTTCGCCATTAAACAGCGCGTCTGCCTGTCCGATGACGTCATTCAATCATTCAACCGAACACACCGGGATTTGCCTCTCTAGAGTGCACGTGTGTGCACGTGAGATCCTTTAGCCAAATGCTGAAGGATCGGAGCGTGGTGCAAAGCTGCAGCGAAAGTAGGAGCCCAGATGTTTCAGCTCAGGCAGCTTAAGGATGAGTTCATGGTGAGAACGTCTGAGGCTTTCGGCTCCGTTGACCAGAGAAAGAAACGTTTAATCCCGCCGGTTTGAAGACACGTGTGTGGATTCTTCTCATTCAAGATGGGCTTTCATCAGGAAATCTGATATATGGCTATATGACGGTATGGGCTCCTATATCCAGACTGAACTCTTCACCTGGGTCACGCTCACGTTGGCCTCGCACAATCTGAACGAACAAACTGTCAGAAATGTAATGTGACTGTAATAACTGCACGTTTATCTCCGTTTATACAGACATACAGGCTGTTTATGACAAATCAGAAATGATGTGTTTGTATACATACGCGTTAAAAATGCATTTTAGATGTATTCTCATGTGTTTATCATCCAAAGCTTATTACACATGGACAACATGAACAATATGAGATGCATGTGTCACTACAAATCTGATGTTTTTGGAGTGCATGAATAGCTATATGGTACACAATGCATTATTCAGCACCTCTGTATAAATAATATACAGCTTAAATTTGCATACTATACTCTGTATATCGTTCCATAGGTGACTTGTGCCGTGTGTGTACAAATATTGCATTTTCCAGATCCAGATGTGTGTCCCTGCGTGTTAGATGGGGGTCCAGCGGGTCGTATTGAGCAGAAGTGCTGGTGTGTGTCGGTGATCCTGTTTCAGTTTTTTTGTTTTCTTTTCAAAAGTCACGGTGGTGTTAATGGCCTCCCCCAGGCCTCACACTCCCTCAGCAGATTTAGCTGAGCGACCGCAGCCTTGGTGTCGTGACAACAACAGAGAGGTCAGCAGGGGTCGGATGGAGGGAAGGGTCCGGGGCCCGCGGCATCCCACTTCCCCACAGCTGTGGAAAAACAAAGAGAAGCACCACAAACAAGCAAAAACAGCTCCTCTGTGCTCGGCCCCAATCCCATAATATGTTTTATCTCTCTGGGACGCCCTCTGACCTTCAGCCTGAGAGCATCCTTCAGCTGCAGATTTGACTCTGATAAGCTTTAGAGGTCTAACGTGTGTGGCTGTTGTGGGTCCACGGCCCCCAGACTCTGAGGTTGGGACTCATATTTGAATGTGGTTTTCCTGGCTGACATTTGGAGAGGAGAAGAGCAGGGTCGCGAGCCAGCTGGACGGGACCAGCGCAGCCCTGACCCTTCCTGTCCTTCACCGTCCTGGCTGGCCAGGCACGCTCCCTTCCCATGAAGATCCGACCAATCCCCACACCGGCGGACACAAGGGTCATGGGAGACTGTTTATGAGGCCGTACCAGACGGAAAGGAGGGGGGATCCGGGGGAGCACTGTCTTTTATGGGTTATTGGGGATAGTGTGCTCCCATCTCCAGGCTGTTAAAGGTCTCTATAGCCTGGAGGTGGGACACGCTGCACCTGGACCGGACCCCGCCCCTCCCATCTCCTCTCACAATTGGTATTTCGAAGGGCTTGTGAAGACGGGTGTTTGTCGTATTCAGGGTCTGTTTGTTTTACCCACCAGCAGCGTCAGAAGGCAGCATGAGGCTCCACCGTCGGGCCTTTACGATGCGTCCCCGGGAAGTAAAAACCTGTGTCACTGACAGGAACAGAACAGATTTTTAAACACAGCTGCAGGGAAAATCAGGTGGTTTAGCCGCTGCTGAGCACCATCTCGTACCGGCGGATCCACCCACCCAGAGAGCTGCAGTTTCTCTGCCAGCAACAGGGAATTTTTCACTCGGCTGCTTTTGTCACTTTGATTCATGCGAAGCTCGCTGCCGAGTGTGTTGTTGTGTGATCCGGTGCCAGTCGTGCCGCCACACCGTGCGCTCCTCTCTGTGTTATTACCTCGCCGTCTTAAATCTCCCAGATGAGTAATCACAAAGGGGGGCACATAGGAAATGTTATAATCAAAGTTTCTCTTAATTTAACCATGCCGAAAGGGAGGAAAGTGAGGAGGAAGAGTGTGTGTGTGTGTGTGTGTGTGGGGGGGGCAAGCGAGTGTCTCCGTTAGCCTGTGCAGTTTTAAAACTCTTTTTATTCCTGTAGAAATGTTGAGTCTGATGTTTACAGATGAAGAAGCGTCTGTGTCACTAGGACTGATTTCATTAGAACTTGAGGCACAGAGAGGATTCTGCTGAGGGAACTCGCTAATTCACGGGCTGATGTGACCTACATCTCCTCTCCGTTGGACTTTTTTTGGGGTGCAAATTCCCGTTTGTAGATCCTAACTGTGTCAGTGTGTGATCCTAGAGCAAAACCCTCTGCTCCAGCAGGGAGTTGTCTGTTGTCGCCGGGATAAATGACACACGCCTAAAGGTGTCGGTGCCGACGTGTGGCGGCTCACGCTCACGCAGACGAAACAAATCTGATCCGAGAACTGGGACATGGCGTCTGCAGAGGGACTCGAATGAGACCAGCAAGCTCCGTCTCTCTGGAGCGTCCCCTCGACCACCTGGGACCAGCAAGCTCCGTCTCTCTGGAGCGTCCCCTCGACCACCTGGGACCAGCAAGCTTCGTCTCTCTGGAGCGTCCCCTCGACCACCTGGGACCAGCAAGCTTCATCTCTCTGGAGCGTCCCCTCGACCACCTGGGACCAGCAAGCTTCGTCTCTCTGGAGCGTCCCCTCGACCACCTGGGACCAGCAAGCTTCGTCTCTCTGGACCGTCCCCTCGACCACCTGGGCCCATTATAAGTATATTTTAAATAATATGCATCATTCAAACAATTCTTAGCTGCCTCCGCCAAGTGCCTGCCTCATCTTTTCTGCTGTCTCTCATTTGCCTCTGTGCAGCCTGGACAGCCATCTCATGTGGTTCTTGGCCTCCGGATTACAGAGTGAAAGTGACAGGGCGGGATGGCAACTGTCCCCCGAGGGACGAGATGTCCTCCTGCCTCAGGAGTGAGAGACAGCCAGCCAGTCAGTCCTAAAAGAGAGCCCTAACTCAAACTCACCATGATGGAGGCCGAGGATCCACCGGGGAGCCGAACGTCTACATATAGCGTCGGATCTGTGGAAAACAGCGTTCACAGCAGGTGTCGCCTCCCGAGCTGAGCTGCTGCCAAAAGGTCTGTGGTGAGATGATAAAATATGGCAGCGGCAAAGCCGTCAAGTGTCGTTATAAATCACTCATAGATGAACATTGCTGGCCTGTCTGCTCTGCTAATGCAGACACGCTGTTAAACCGCAGAGGTCTGCCTCCTGATTGCAGAGAGAAGCGATGGGCCTCCCGGTTAATGGGGAAAGCAAAGGACGGCGAGGGCCTGTGTTTTTCAGGCTCATCTGGCTTAGATTAGAGGGCGCCGAGCACGGAGAGGAGATAGAGGCATTAAGATATGGGGAGAGCAAGGAGGCAAGGGGGAGAGAAAAGGCAGAGGGAAGGAGGGGGAAGCAAAAAAAAACAATGATAAAGTCAGAAAGCATGAGAGGCGGTGGGGAGGGGGGGGGGGGGTGTTTGCAGAGGGTTTTAGGATTTGTGATCTGGTTCTGTCTCTCTGCGTGCTTAGCACAAGTCAGTCGCATAAACCCTTTAGATAGGCCTCGTGTAACAATGGAGGAGGGAAAAGCTCTTAAGACAAGAGTGTGAATGGAGCAGAGCCTGGGAGCAGAGCCGCGCGTCCCTGCCTGGAGCACAGCAGCGTTCCCCCTCCTCACCTTACATCACGCTCCTGCTGCAGCACACATCCAGACGTGACAATCTGCATCCCAGCGTGGGGTAAAAGCTTCCACCTCTGACAGGTTCTACCTACACAGGAACGATCACAGACGTGTTGGAACCAACCGCCGGTAACGGTGACACTGTTGTTCAAGCCGCTTTGATAAGATTCACCGTCGGATTCCTTCTTTAAGTCTTTGTTGTCTCCTCAACGTGTGTGTTTACATGTGTGTGAGGCTGTCCTCCCGTTCTGTCCCTGCTTGCCGTCCAGACAGATTTTCTAGGTCGCGCCTAATTGACGACCTGTATTAATAACAAAGAGTGGCGTGTGTGTTTGTTTATGACTGTGTGTGTGTGTGCGTGTGTGTCCTGGATATTGCTGTCCTGAGGCACAGCTGAGACCACCATCCAAAAATCCCACCCTTTCATTCCTCTCCCTCCTCTCCATCAGCCTGGGGTTCTTGCCATTTAGAGGAGTGTGTGTGTGCGTGTGTGTGTGTTCTTGTACTCGGGACTACAAACTTAGGACCACAATATTCATTCTGCTAACGAACTGAGGACATTTTTGGGAAGTAAGGATATTTTGGCTGGTCCTCACAACTTCAAAAGACTGTTTAAGGGTGAAGATGTGGTTTTAAGGTTGAGGTTAGAGTTTAATTTAGGTTAGGGTCAGGGTTAGAGTCAGAGATGAAGACTCGACTGAAGGACTGCTGGTTAGAGAATCAAGACGCTTGGAGAGAGCGAGAGAGAGAGCGAGAGAGAGAGCGAGAGAGAGAGCGAGAGAGAGGTCTGAAGCTGTCTGGTTGACAGGATCCGGGATGAACAATATGTCAGGACGGATCGATGAATCAGCCAAGGGTTCCTGCCTTTGGAATGGCTTTCATATATTTCATTTGATTCATCGATCCGTCCTGCTGTATTATACCTATAAAAGTCCTCACAAAGATAGAAGTACAAAGATGTTTGTGTGTGTGTTTGTGTGTGTGTCCTGCTGTCGCTGCAGGCTGGACAGTCTTCCTTAATATCCTTGTTGAAATTGTGTCTACATAGAATCTCTCTGAGAGGAGGTGTGTGTGTGTGTTTGTGTGTCTGTGTGTGTGTGTGTGGGGGGGGGGGAGTCAAAACAAATAACAGCACTCCCTAATAGGCTGACAGCTCTTAGCAGCATGAGGTCACGTGCGTGTTTTCGAGTTATTCTCTTGGTGGGAATATGAAAACATTTCCATTTCCAAGCTCATCCTTCATCTCCGAGCAGGTGGACGCCAACAGCCAGACCTCTGCCGGTGTTGGGGTTCCACACCCATGGGTGGGGCCAACCTGAGCCATGAAAACCTGAATGTGTGTGTAGAGAGGCGCGGCGCCTGACGCGATGAGTCTTATTCATTTTACAGATAATAGCAAACTTAACAGCCTCCTGACTGACGACTGCACCTACCTGCTGATTTGCTGGCTTCTTTGTTGTCCATCATTCTTTACGCCGTCGTATGTGGTGTTTATTGATCATAAGTTGCAGAAAGGCTGCTGAAAACTGGATCAGTTGCTTGTGGAAGCTCAATCAAACAGATGCAAACAGGCCATATGTCACGTTATCGTTTAAGCTTAAACTAAGAGCCCAGTCAAACTGTGCTTGCTGCACTTTCATTTTTCACTTTTATCGGCGTGGGCAATGCGGATTAATTTGGCGGAAATGTCCTGGTGGATCTTGCTGGATGCGCAGTGACCCTGGTCGTGCACACATCAGCGAGCTGCTCCCTCCGAGGTGACCTTCCCCTGCTGTCAGAGCTGTCCGGACACCCCCCGCCTGCTTTCACTGTCACTCCTCCCTGAGGAAATGTTCAAAAAATCATGTGTGTGATCACAGAACCTCTGAAGCACAAAGAGAGAAACTTGTAGGTTGGAAGCAGGGAGCGGGAGGGGGGGGGGAGGGGAAATGCCTTGTTAATATCGGTGCACATAATCCCTTTAAATACGATGCAACAGCAGCAGGAGAATTCAGGAATACAGCTGTGGCTGTTTTTCTATTGAATTTACTCCAAGTGACTCAGCACCTTTATACAGTCAAAGGATTCTGGGTCTCTTGCTGTTTGGGAACAATCCTAAAAGGGCCCGAGGCCGACGTAATCATCTGCAGCCACTCCGAACCCACTCGTGCACGCTCGCCGTTAACCCCGACCGCGTCCCCACGATGTTCAAGCAACGACACATTAACATCAGGATGGATATCGAGTGCCCTTGACGCGCACGCTGTTGTCTCCTCTCTGAGAATGGTGCAGCAGACCGCCAGGACCAAGTCTTGGCTCGCTGGCTGAACTCGTGGTTGTCATGGTGACAGAGTCGTCCTGGCATTTGGAGTGCATCTCTTGTGAGACATAAGAGCGGCGCAGAGCATTGTGCATCCATTCCTGCTGCCTCTTTAGTATTAATGGACATGAATATTTATCTGGTTGAGGATATTACCTCTGGGTGGAGGAGATGGCGGCCTGTGGCGTGCAGGGACGTGATCTGATGAAGTGGATCGGTGTGTCACTGGGGCGATGCTGGAGGTACAAGTGCACCTCTCCACATCCCTGGTTCTCTTACCACCTTAATCTAAATCAGCTCTCAGTGTTATTCTCTGTCCCAAGAGGACAGAAAACAGCAGCAGAATTCATCACGAGGAAACGGACGCCAATATTCTTAGAGGGATCGGTCCAGATTCATCCTTATCAGGTTACGTCAGGTTATCTGGTTAGCTTGTTGATTCAGGAAACAACAAACCGTTTCATTTATGAGGGAGTCACACGTGGAAATCATTCCTTCCTGATTTTATGAGACTAAGGAGGGTTAAAAAGCAATAATTTACAGACCACGAGGCAACATGAGGCCAGCTCAGTGCATGAAAGCATCAAAAGAAAGGGCACAAATCCAGAGATCTTGTTTTCCTCTTTTCTTGTTTTCCTTTGCTACATATACATATAATTTCATACACACAGAGAGAGAGAATAACTGTTTCAATGAAGCAAAGGTAAACCAAACCAGTGTATAATGTGATACTTATTCACAGTTTTCTGACCTTGCTGCAGTGGAAGGTGGGAGAAGGAGAACGCAGGCGGAATAATGCAGCTTGTAAACAGTCCGTTCTGACTGGTTCTGTTTCCTCAGCTCTCTCCTGGTTACAAGGTCACCCTGTTGTTTCACCACGATGTTTGAGATCTCTAATGATTTCTGGGCTGCATGTGTTTGGTGCGCGCTCTCCAGCTTTGTTCTCTAATATTCACGTCCTCTTTTGTCTCCGCTCTTTCTCTTCAGATCTTCTCCGATCTCTAACATTATTCCTGGTGAAATTGTTGGAAAAAGGCTCCTCCCCGCAGGGCTTTCTGCAGCAGGCTGGGCTTTATAGCAGATTAAATCGTAAGAATCCAGAGAGGGAATGAAGAAAAGTCATCCTTCCTATTGTATTTCATTTGCATGCTTCTCTCATCTTTCCTCCGGGTCTCCTGGTTAACGAGAGCCTCCTCCCGATTCCGTCTCACCAGCGCGCGGCTCTGATGACTAATTTTAATAGCTCCGATAATCTGTCAAACAGCTATTAGAAAAGGTTCAGGAAAGGAGGTTAAAGTGGCCTGAGCTCTACCCAGAAATGGGTTTCTCCTGATTTAAAGCATGGGGTTAAAAACAAGGAGCTTTAGAACAATTCGGTAATCCACCAAAGACTGTTGCCGAGTAACTGAGCTTATAGAAATAGTTTTCCTTTCTCAAATAAACCCAACCATCTCAAAGTTGCCCTATCGTCCTATTCTGACCTTCTTAACAGGGGTAAAGAGGTGATGCAGGATTCCAGCGTCAACAGCCCAGATGAGCAGAACCAGGCTTTTCATCTGAAAATAGACGACATAATAATTTAAGAAAAATTGTCACTGTGACCGACATGAAATCAAGCCGTGATTTGTTCCAGCGCTCCGTGAGGGAGAAGGAAAAAACCCCCACTTTCTTTCATTATTAAAGAATCTCCTCTGGCTGAGAACATCTGTATCGTCAGCAGTGATTAAACATGTGATCTCCTCCAGGAGGATCACTTGGACAGAGACAGGAAAGCAGCTGATTTTTTCGTTGCTCCTGACACGAGACGAGTGGCCGGAGCAGCTTTCCCAGCCTTCCGGTAACGCACAAACAGGCCTGGCTGACAAACACAAGCGGTATTTCATGTGTGCAGGATTCCCTGGACCCGCAGCCCATGTGGAAGTTGCACGTGTCTGACTGAACATTCATCCTGTGGGAATATAAATATCACATTAGGGACCGCGCGTTCATATTTTTTAAAGACTTTGTACAGATCTAACTGACAAAGGCATCAATCCCCCACCGACGGACCTGAGCTTATGATTTAAAAATGAGCCTTTAGATGGAAGCGTGCAGCAAGAGCTTCCCAGGAATCTGCCCGGGCTTGGCGTGATGAAGAAAAACCTGCTGCTTTTGCCTTCCTGTTTGCTTTTCATCTCTTTCTGCTGTCTCTTTCCATTAAATCCTGCATGTGGTGCTGCGTGGCGCCAGGCCCGTTTGTCATTTCTGCTCAGATGCCTGATCACTTGGACTTCTTACACTGGGAGCTCCTCGTTAGCTGGACTCTAAATCACCCCCACGGCCTCAAGGTTAAATGTGCACCATCGCGCCAACCCCTACCAGGGGAGAAGTAATTGCATCGCTGCTCCTCAGCTTCTCACCGTGGTCTGTTTGAATCAATTACCCAGCTGACCACATCTCCAAACAATGAAACTGGGAGCTGGCTGTAAATGGCGCACGTCGCTGCCTCGTCTCAAACTGCAGATTTCTTTTCAATTACTCACGTTTCTGCAGCCGCGCCGCTGCCAGCCGCCACCCTTTGGAGGTGTTCAGCATATCTTTAGCATTCATTCAAAATCACGTCTTTTTTTTAAACGCAGAATGCAACGCTGAGCTCTGATTCGAGCCACCGCCCGCGGTGCCAAATGTGCTGAAGTGGCGCCGCACAAATTTAAACTTAGCTTGCAATTATTCATTTATGTATGTTTTTCCAAAAGAGACCTTTCAAAGCTGATTAGGACCTGATCAAATATGCCCATATTTTATGGCAGCAGTCATAAAACATGGCGACACGGCGAAGCTGTGCTGGTGGTAGCGCCTCCTACGGAGGCGTATCCAGACCCATCGGCTGCTCCTGGTAGTGGGGCAGGTGGCGGCTCTCTGGGTCTGAACGTGTGACACCGTTCAACACTTATTAAGCACGTTTAGAACTTCAGTTCAGTCTCTCCTGCTGCTCCTCTCCTGGTTGGTGCTGAGCAACTGCCTCGATCTGGTTTTCGGATTCTTTTTTTTTTCACCTGCAGAGTTGAGAGAAAGCTGCTCTGACAGGATGGAAGTTCAAAAAGATGCAGCATCTAAATCAGGAACCCGGAGAGTGATGCTAGAAGGTTCATGCATCTCTATATTCATCACTCCTGCCTCATGCCGGAGATCACCAAACTGTAATGTAATCAAGTTTGCAGGTTTTTAGCAAAAAATAATTCATATTTATTCAGCACAAAGGTCATCTGGGTCTTGTCCATTAAATATTAACCAGCTGAATTATTATGGTGCTTCAGTTTAGGTTGAGCAGAATTTCTGGTTCAATGGAGCACTTTTTGCTCTTAACCTTGTGTCAAGAACACAAGAGGAGAAACAGCAGAGGAGAAACAGCAGAGGAGAAACAGCAGAGGAGAAACAGCAGAGGAGAAACAGCAGTGGAGAAACAGCAGAGGCTGCCGGAGGCCACCTACACAAAGATCTATAAAGGAAATTAATTGTTCACATTAGTTTCTCCTCCAAGAGAGCAGCGAATGAATCTTCTAATGCGTCGGTCTGATTAACAGAGTCCCAAGAAATAAAGAAATAAAGGTGTTTCTCTGCTCATTTCATCACACTTATTGATTTCCATAGAAACGCTGCAGTTCCTCCTGCACATAAAAACAAATTAGCATACACTGCTGTCAGTGAGGAAGCGCCTGATTGGTGTTTTATGGGCTTAAAGGTAATTATGCAGGTAATAGCAGGCACAAGGACGACGCCTGAACCAATTTGGTTTCCCCAGGTTTTGTTTGCATCCACATCTGATGGCATCTGGAGGATTGTGGGGAATAAAGCCCGTTGATTGCATTGTTATATCTGCTCTGAGAGTTGGACAGGTGTTTCTAAAGAACCAGACCTAGTTCTGTTATTGGCCCTACTGTGTGCACACACATGCAGGTCCCTGGTGGGTGTCCTCAGGCCTGGTAGAGCTCACACAAAACAGACAGTAATGAGAAAGAGGATAACTGTGTTCCATCAACAGCTGAGCCCTGCAGCTCCTGTCAGACTTAAACGTGCACATATAGCTGCTGGCCATGCAGTTGCTAAGGAAGTGTTGGTATCCAAGCAGGAGTTGGCAGGGAAACCTCCCCAAAGTTGATTCAAGAGACTGAATGGTGCTGGAGTCGATTTCAAGCTTCATCTATATTTTATTTATGGGCACCGGTTCGCTGAATGAAAGGAGGGGAAATGACTTGGGCGTCTGTTCAAAGGTTGCAGCATCGCGGGTCCAGCACGAACTCTGTGAATGTCATTATCTGCTCAGGAAAAACAGCCTTTCTGGAGAGAGAGGAGAGTTCCAGAAGCCCCGACTGCTTAAATTGTACTAACAGGTCCCCGCACCACCCTGGGTGAATCCTGTCGGATGCAGCCGACGCCGTGACCGCCGCCGTGTTTCCCCAACTGGTTCCTGCTGTCAGAACCAGACGTCCAGGCCGCTGGAATAGGCTGCAACATAATTCATTACACTCAACCTGGGGGAAGTCTGTGCTTAAAATGGTAATTTCAGTGCAGGCAGAGAGTTGATTTAACTCATCAAGTTATGCTTCTAAACAGATTTGCATATTGGCAACGGTCCCAGCACGCATCCTTCTGGTAATACGAGCCAGACTGAGAGCGGCGCATTGTTTCGAAATGAGCAAAGATTTTGCGCCTCAAGGATTTTCTCGGGGGCAGCTTTTATTGTGTCTCGCATTGTTTAAAGCATTTCTCTCTGCCGCGGTTAAGTGAACCACATCTGAGAGTGCACCGCTTTCCCAGAGTCGCACTTCCCTCCGACCCCCTTTCACACGCCTCAGTGACCTATGACCCCAGGGAGACGGGGGCCCGTATTGTCTTTTTGTCAGCGCAGGACTTCACCCAGCAGCAAAGGCCAAAGCTCCGAGGACTTGGTGCTCCTGCCGGTGTGTGGTGGAGAGGAAATGTGACTTTACATCTGCCTTGAAAGGGTTTTTGATGCTCTCGTCGTCGTTTCCTTTCCGGCGTCAAATGAACTTTCTGGTACAAAAAAAGATCATTTAATAAAGGTGTGATATCAAGTTAGAATTATCACAGACTTAATCAACCTTTATTCTATTTTCAATAGGGTTGCAGATATTTTTCCCTCCTCCCAGCAGCCTGGAGGATAAATGTCCACGATCACATCTGGAGGACAAATAGAGCTGACAATAACCTGAGGTAACCAACCATGCGAGCAGAAGGGAGAATTAAAACCAGCTTCACCTACTGATCATCATTTATCTTTATTCATTTGTTTGCTCCCCGCTGACGGGCACGTGCGTTAGCGTAACAGCGTAATTAGCGTCTGCACTGTAAGCAAGTCCCGTTGCAGTTATTGCGGTTGTAATTATGAGATGGCAGCAGCAACAGCTGTGGCGGCTGCAGCTCCTCTGACGTCCTGATTTTCCGATCTGTTGAATCCGGCTTCAAGAAAGCCAACAAACCTCCTGTTTTGAAGGATTTACGTTGCTCGGGGCCACAGCGTTTCCCGCCTGAAATCCTAATACAGATTTAAACGTCTTTTATATCCCACAGTTCCAGACCAGAAAACGCGTCCAGTAACCACGGGGCTCCGTACTTGTGCTCCTAATAGAACCGCTCAGGGTCCCTAGACAGCCAGGGCGACTCTGATCTGTTTGAATTAAAGAGTGATGCTGGCAGATGTATAAGATCTGTCTGATCTATCTGAGGGAACTAACAGTGTCCCCAAAGACAGCTGGGGACAGGAAACCTTCTGTGAGACATACAAATAGGGCTTCCGTGTGAATCTGAGGAGAAAGAAGAGGAGGAGGGAGGAGGGAGGAGAAGGGAGGAATACAGCAGTGGCTCTCCTGCCCTACTTTCCTCCATCCACCAGCCAGTCCATCCTCCTGGGAACACTGGAGGTATACGCTATGGCCAGAGTTCAGCTACGCTTGGCCGGTTAGTGCAAGACAGCGAAGAAATAGCTGCGCTTGAGTGAGTGAGTGAGTGAGTGTGTGTGTGTGTGTGTGTTTGGGGGGAGGGAGGTATGCTTACTGTACAATAATAATAAAAAAAAGGGTCAAGGGAAAAGGCTCCAGCCGTTCCACCGCTGCTCCCTCGCCGTGTTCCCTGACTCTCCGCTTCAGCTCAGCAGATCGTTGGTGGGGGTCCACAAAGATGGCGTCTGCTGGTGGAGGCAGGTTGACATGCATCTCCACGCGCTCTTCCCCGTTTCCCTCCTTCCTTCTTCACTTTCTCAGATGTCCTCGGGCTCTTGTCAGCGACCGAGCTGCAGCAGGTAAACCTCTGTAATTATCAAGCTGCACAAAAGCCTCAGACTGCTTACGGCTGCTTTTATTGAATACACACAAGGAAAAAAAAAGAAATACAATTAAAGGCGGCACACACATTAAAGGGACTTCAAAAAGCTTTCTAATTTCACATTTAATGTGCTAATACTTTCATTTTCTTCCTCACAACTCTTAAGAGTTGTCTAATTACTCTTCCAGACAGCATCCGGGGCTCGTTGCTAGGCCACCAGCAGGTACGGCATTATCACAGGAGCCGTTAAGATGAAGCTGTTCCCAAATAAAGATAATTCTTTAGCTTCCAGCTTAGTGAAACTGTCACTTCCTCTCGCGCTGTGCCATCGGCTTGGCTGCGTGACAGACAGGCTCACGAAGCCAGATGGAGACGCATGAATTCACCGATGATTTGGCTTGAAATCGCGCTCATTTTGATGCTAAATTGTTGGAGGAAGGAACAAGGAAGGTTGGAGGTTAAGTAGCTCATCTGGAAATGTATATAAATGTATATCAAGGAGGGCAGATCTGTTCAGGAGCAGCGTGGCAGAGTGTCTTTCACTAATGGGGGGTTTGGGGGTCCCGTCTGAACCCTGTCGCACAGCTTGATCCTCATAACTGAGTCACAGAGAGGGCAGGAAGCCACCAGCACGGCATGCTTCCCCTGGGTTCTGGATGATGCCCTGTGACAGATTGAGGCTGAAACGATGCGTTCAAACGTCTTCATGCTTGCGTGTTTATGTGCGTCTGTGTGTCTCAGGGATGATGCACTTATCTGAATAAACACAGCTCAGGGCTGGACGTCGGTCTTTGATCAGGCAAAACTGAAAGAGCATCTTTGCTCACATGTAATGATTTCTACTGGAGTCCCAGAACATCAGGATTATTATGGGATCATTAGCAGCAGCATCACCAGCTTCTTCATATCGACACAATAGTGAAAATAGATATCTGGGCCGGCTCCTGCCGCTGAGCTGCAGCTGTAAAGTTTCAGATTTCTGGGCATTTAACCTAGTTTTCGTGATGGAAAATAACTTCAAGGTAATTTGTGCTAATCATCCACATCACTGTGAGACCGAGCAGCCAACCAGAAAATGATTACATAAAAATAGAAAATATGGAAGGCAACCCAAACATGAGCTGATAAATCCACGAGGCATCTGATTAAACCAGCCGATAAATGTCAGGTGTAGTTAGCCGCCTCCTGCTAACGCAGCCTTTTCTTCACAAACGATGTCCAAAACTTCCAGACGATCTCCATTCTGGTTCCGTTAACAATAAAAACAAACAAATGGGAAGGAGACAAATGGGCGTTGTTCCAAACCTGCGCGCAGCGTGCAGTTTAACACGAGGAGGATCACTGTGCCCGCACAATAGATTTGTGAAATTACACTTTGCCGTTTCCTTTTTACACCAAGACAAAACAAAACACAATTACACTAAGAGTGCAATATTAAATTACATCTGTGCTGCTGCCAGGAAAATTCCTTATGCCTCAACCCCCCGTGTCTACCCGGGGATGTGTGTGTGTGTGTGCGTGCGTGTGTGTGAGGCCTGCTGTGTGATAGCTTGTGAAGCATGTCTGCAGCCTGTTTAATGACAGCATGTGGAAAGATGCTATATGTGCGAAATTGAAACAGGGCTGTGTAAATTGAATTAAATGGGTTTGTGTGTGATAAGAATGTTAATGAAAGGAATGTTCAATAAATTCTGTGTGTGTGTGTGTGTGTGTGTGTGTGTGTAGCAGGGACACAACAGTAAATCGTTTCACCATCAGCTCAGACGTGGGAGGAACACAAACACAACCGAACACTCAATGACGCCCAAATGGGCTTTACATGGGTGTGAGTCAGTGGACGCGTCCTCCGTGCAGCTCTGTCACGGTTCCTCTCACACGTCAGCTTCTGTCCTGTTTATCAGAACGTGAACGTTAGAATCTTTCCTGAGCCGTTTACTCTCCCAGCTCAGTAAACTAGAGAGCCTTTACTTTCTCGGCAGGGGACACGCGGGTGCAGACCCAGAGGGTCTAAGAACCATGGGCTGGTTCTTAGAGGGCTGACCGGACCGGTGTCCAACATCACCGGGACGACAGATCACTGCATTTGCTGACGAACCGCTGATGAGTGAAGGGAAACAAGTAATGGGTGAAGTGAGCTGTGTCCGGCTGATCCGTGTGAGTGCTCAAAGGCAGGCGGGGAGGGCCCCGGGTATTCACCACCTTTTCTTCTCCTCACTCTGAAAATACCAGAGGAGCCAAAAAGAAAATACCTCACAGCTGTTCCTGCGATACTTCCCTCGCAACAGACGGAGCCGCTGAGACCTGTCTTTCCACAGCTCTGCCTTGTTTTAACCTGACTTCAAAAAAGAAAAAGGAAAAAAAAAAAAAAAAGCTCTTAAAGTTGCAGAATTCCTGAGGACCAATAAGAGCAGGATGAGGAGAAAACACAATGGGGGGTTGGAGGTATCACGTATGCCGGCGGGAATGTCAGTGTCACGACCTCTGAGGAGAAGGCAGGGAGCGACCAGCCTCAGGAACGCTTATCTCGCCCTCCATCTGTGGAAGATTTTGTGACACGAGGAGCAGGGAGGGGTAAATACGCTTCAGCTGCCCCCCTCCCAGCACCTCCAGACCTGAAACAAAAGCACTCCTCTTGTTCTCTTGGCTGCCAGAAGGCCGCGAATAATTAACGAGAGTCAAGCGGCGACTATCAGCTGACCGTCTGAGAGGTGTCGCTTTATCTGTCGCTCTAATCAGAAGCAGAGGCGACCGGAAGGCCGGAGGGCCCCTGCGGCTCCGTGGGCCTTTCCCCTCCAGAAGTACAGTAAAAAAGCAAACGTGTCTATTTTTGACTCCGCCACAGAGCAGTGAGGTCATATCTTAGGAAACTGTAACTTTTTTCTCTCTTTTTCCAGCAAGACAGTAAAAGTCTAAGAAGCAGATTCCTCACGTTTTCCTCACACCGTTGCAGATATGATGAAAGTCTGTGTGTGGCCTCGGAATTCCAAAGGAAAAACTAAAAATAAGCTTGAATTCTTCGCCAGCACGTCCAGTTGACTTTATATCCGCTATAAACCAGAGTGATGTGAGCAAAAAAAAAAAAAAAATCAATATTTGCTCTGATAACTGACAAAGACTTTCCAGAGAGTTGAAACACCCCAACGTCTTGGAATAATTGATTCTGATTATTGAATATTTCATGGGATATTATTTATATTTCTCAACAGACCAGTACTGGCTGTTTAGGATAATAGTTTCTGTTGAATCAAAGGGTGAAAAGTCGAATTTCCTCTCACCCGGTTTGTTTAAACCGCTCCGAACAAACACGCGAGTGACAATGGAGACCGGAGGCGGGGACGTTGGCAGCGCTGTCTCCGCCCACCGGAGCGAAGCAGGCTGCTGGATGAAGCGCCCCGCTCCCAGCCACTCCAGAAAACTGTTATCACGCCAGTGTTCCCAGCACAACAGGCTTGTCTAAACTGGGAGCGCTGGTCTCCGGTGGATCTTATGAGCTGGACGGTGCCGAGGTCGCCTTCCGCTGACGACGCGAGCTGACTGACAGTTTCCAGGGGTGCATTTGAACATTTGGAACCCGGTCGCAGGTTTCTCAAGTCGCCAGTTTGGTTCCATCTTCGCGTGGAATCGGCGGGTCTGAGCCAAAGGTCCCGGCAGCGATCTGCGCTTTGAGGTAAGAAACGCATCCCTGCTTTGTAATAGTGTGCAAAACTTAGATGCCGTGGGCTAAATGAAGGCGCTGTTGATATGTTGTTTCAAACATCTCGCAGGTTTTTGTGGCAGCCGTGTTAGTTTTTGGCTTCTCTCGTGGTCGCTGTAGTGCGCAGTGCGTGTTTTCAGCTCGCGTTGTTTACTAAAGTTAAAATTAGTCTCCAGATGAGGAGAATAACCAACCCTGCAGCCTAAAAGAGTAAAATGCTTTATGGAGTCATGCTGCGTAAAACCCAATGCTGATAAATCCCCCTTAACGCTCAAATCTGCCCTGGAAAAATCTGGGAATCTGCCTCGTTGCGCCGTCTGCAGACAGTGGGGCTGTGAGAACTTCGACATCAGGGAAAATTCACGTCAGTCACCAACCTGGCATCCTTCCCACGGGGGTGCAGCTCTGACCCGGGGAGGAGGCTGTCTGCGTGGGGTCAGAGGATGGTGGTGCCACCTTGGCTGTAGGGCTTGTGTTCACTGCCAGTTTGCATTAATTCCACTTCTGCATCATCCCAAACCTCCTCATCCCTCCCACTCTGTCTGATCCCACTGGACAAAACACACATCCAATAGCCCCCGAAACAGTTGCAGTACTGTTAATACTGTTTTCACACACGGGTGCCTTCAGAAGGAAAAGTTTCAGCCCGCACAAAGTTTGTTTGGTTCCAGTTAACAGCTGGAAATCCGGTTCTAATCATTTCACGCCCTGCAGGGAGACGGTCTCCATGGGACCCATTAACACGCGCCCGTGTCCAGGTGAGTGTCGGATGCGGGGATGTTTTGCCTCCAGTCAAACTCATAACCAGCTGCTCAGCTGTTCGTCTCCCCGAGGCCGACAGAGTGTCAGAGAGCCCGAGAAAGTAACGATAAATCTGAGCAGTTCCGACAAATCCTGACAAATTATCCTGATGGGATTAACGAGCTGGGTGACTGCGCCGCTCTGTTTTCTAAATATTGGTCGAATTTTCTCCTCCTCCTCACCCTCCCCAGCAGGAAAAAAACCAACGGCGTGGAGGCATACGAGCTGGAAACAGAGGCGTGTTTGTTCCTGTCATGGGTGAACATTTGCCGTCCGCGAAAACCAGAAAGAAACGGCCGTGTGGAGAAGCTGCCAACACGGATGACTAAACTCCGCTCCGAGCCGTTATCTCCGCAGCCCGATTCACACGAGCGTTGGGAGATAGTGGCTGCTCAGACGGCGAGGTCTGCAGGACAGAGTTCAAATGCAAACAATGGCCGCGGTTCAACTTACACAGGGAATAAAGATTAGCTGCAACAATGCGAAGCAGCGCAATTAGGAGACCGAGCGTTTGAATACGCTCCAGTCTCCTCCGAGATGGTGTTTAATTCCGCCTCCAGACACGGAACACCTGGTGTGAGACTTGCTAATGGTGATCAGTGCTCTCATTTTAATAGTGCCTCTGATAATGTGTTGCTCTCTTAATCACACATTCAGAGTCTGCCATGAAAGGAGCAGCAACGACCAATGAGAAGGAGATAGAGAGCCTGTGTGTGTGTGTGTGTGTGTGTGTGTGTGCCAGCCAGCCACTCAGTCCTTGGCAGGGCCTGAAATGTGAGGATTGTGGTGCATCGCAGCTCCTGCTGGGAGGAACAGGGTGACTGAGTTGAAGCCGCCCGGCCTGGCGGAGCGCTGCTCATTAAAGTCTTGAAATTACTAAATCTGTGGCTCCACATGGTTGAACACCTCCGATTTCTGCCTCCCCCGCTCACACTTTCAGCCGCCCAGGCTGCCTGATGTGCCTGCAGACCTGCCTGCTGCTTCTTCTGCCTGCATCTGATGGCTGACTCTGCCTGACCACATTCTCCTTCCACCTCCTCCATCGCTCTCATTCTGTATTAGTTTATCCATTATTCTTCCGTCCTCCCGACCCTTCTTGTCTCATCTCCCCGGTCCTCCCCCATCGCCTCCCTATTTCAGCCCGTAGAGCACATCTGTATCCATATCGATGGGTCCAGATCAGGGAGGCAGAGGGGAGAGGAGGCAGGGGCATCAGTCTGAACTTGCTTTTCTCCCTATCAAGCCCACTACAACGACAGCCGACCGCAGAGAGCCTGGAACTAAATGGAGTATCTATTGGCTGAATGAGAAAATTGCTTTTTTTTCCGGCTGCCAGAGGATCCTTCATTTAATGTTCGCCATTCAGGGGACCGGGCCAGTAATGGGTTCAGCGTCTTTGTTGTCCAGAGACACGAGAAAATGAAATTTGCTGATCAACTGACAGAAATAATTTGCTCCCACAGAGGTGTATTTTTCATCAGCACTTTGTGATTAAACACGTCCGCTGTGTTTTTGTGGTGGGACGCTGAAGGCGCTCTTAACCGGAGGTCAGATCAGCAGAATGCTGCTGTCATCGAGTCCCCGTCTGGCCCTTGGGTGAGAAGGACGTTTACTTCCTGCTGAAACCAGAGCTGGAATTATTCTGGCTAATTAATAATTGGCGCCAACGCTGCTCTTTCCACGCTGAGAAGCAGATCTGGCTCTCACTTGGCACAGCGTTGTTTAAATTTCGCCTAAATTCTCGGCTTGACCATTTACTCAGCCAAGATACGGCTGCAGGTGAAGGAATCTGATCTTCTTGCTCCCAGATCACCACAGATTCCACAATACAGATCACGTGATCGGTGTGTAGCATCGGCAGCATTCCGGAATTTAAATTACAGTACAAAACAACGAACGAGAGCAAAAACTAGGCCTGTAGCGCATGCATTATGCAGCTTGCTGTTATATTCTTTGTGGTTGTGTTGGAGGTTGCCATGGTGATTAGTCCCTATGGATGCTACCAGCATTCAGCAGGAGTTACATAATAAATGTGTTTTTAACATGTTGTCTCTCCTGTAAAGTGTCGGGAGAAAATGGACACAGGCTTCTGTCTACAAATGCTATATTTGGACCCCCAGGGGCCTCGAAACTATGCATGTGTGAATATACAGTTGGATATAGCGTTTGAATATTTGGTTTCAAGTCATTTATGTTGCACATTGAAAAGATATTAAAAATGGGTGTCGACAACAGAGAATCTCTGATTCCTGATCCAGCTTCCTTTACCAACACATAACTAGATGATGACCAGTTGGTTCACTAATAGCCACGTGTCTGTGTCCCCTGCCTGTCTCTGGACTCACCAGGAAGTAAATGGAGTCATGTCGGGGGCGGCCGGCAGCCCCAGAGTCCACTGAGAGCAGGAAGCTGGGGGGCCTCTCTCAGCTGACGCTTCCTTTTTATCAGGAGGAAGCAGGCCGGCTGTGTGTGCTCGACCCAAGAATTCTTTGTGCTTATCTCGCTTGTGCCCCATTTCCTTCAGTAATGGCATCGCTGAGTAGGTAATGAGGTAAAAGGTACGTCTTGGACAAAGCCGTGCTCAGCAGATAGCCGGCCTTCCACATCAATCGGTAGCTGCTTAACTGGGGCCGGCACACTCGGCTGCGTCTCGGGTTCTTCAACAACCCCCCCCCCCCCCAAAGCCATCTTTCCCATCTGAGTAACGTTTTGGAGAACTAATAAAGCGTGTCACGCAGGTGCCCATTTAAGGCCCCCTGTGAGGCCCCCGACGGTCAGGAGACGATCGGTAAATCCCACTGCCTTTGCCGGAAGGTTTCTCCATCACCTCTCCCCCCCCCCCCCGCCTCCCCCTTCTCATCCTCCCTAAATGCAGGCAAAGCTTAGAGAGAGGCTTAGACTGGCCGGGGAGTCTGGCACTGATAGCTGTGACACCGAGCTAACGTGTGGAGATTACCTGCCAGGATTTAGAGGGATTGAAGCGCAGCTCTGATCCACTGACTGATGTCGGCCGAAACGCCGACCTGGCTGAGTGTGTCCGTCCAACGGAGGCGTCGTCTCTCCTTTTTTTCCCTTTTTTTTTTTGTCAGTCTTTGGCAGCGTGGCCTCGTCACACTTTGGGCTCGGTGGTGTCGAACTGGGCAGCTGGAAGTTGAGTGTCAATCAAGAAGCGCCCGGCAGGAAGAGCTCATTTCATGGATGTGTGACTGTCTTCCAGTCCGAGGCTGCAGGAGCCACCAGAGTCGCTCGCAAATTAGCAACGGCTTAATATTCGGATGAGTTATTCTTCCACTTTTGTTAAAAACAGTGTGCGTTCTGAGCCCGGGCAGGTCTGGTTCTGCCATGGTGTTGGGTTCATCATAACCCTTCATTGTTCCGTTCATTTATTATTTGAGACTGCGAGCCCAGATCTGTTTTCACAGCCTCTCCCCGTGACTCACTGGACCTAATGGTTCTCCCGTCTCCTGACTCAGGCATTTTCCTGATGAAACGGGACTCTCCTCCAGCTTCTGGCCTTTTTCTGTGTCTGTTGCTCCGGCCGCAAGCTGCCTGGGCCCTGCTGGGCTCCACCCCTCCTCGCGTCAGTCCCAGATTCCCATCCTTGAAAGCTCACGCTCTTTCCTCCCAGGTCTTTGGAGCGGGAGAGGATTTCGTAACAGGGACGACCTTATTCTCTTTGTTTGCGGCCCGTTTTTATTGCATTTTGGTCTCGGCGTTTTTATCGGCTCTGCTCAAACTTAAATATCCCGTTTATGTTTAATCACCGTTGATGGGATGCTCATTATAATGTAGTAATTGTTGCCTGGAAACACAGGCTGGCTCCCGCCACACGTAGATTTAGTCGTTTATAGTCAGGATGTAGCGTCGTGCTCAACCAGAGGCCATTAATGATGACCCAGATAATTAGTTCAGCGTCACGCTCCCCAAATTAAATGCACGCCACGTATGGGGGCTTAATGTTAGCTCATTAGCCCGTTCTCCAAGACGCCGCGTGCGTCACCAACACGCCTGTTGGTTACCGCCAAAAGGTTTATTTTAAGCGTGATTTGAGGTTACATCCCAGCACTCTGCCGTTCCAGGCAGTGACGGTTGTAGATAGCTCGAATAAGCAAAGAGGAATGTGTGTGAAGCTCTCCCACACACACACACACTCACAGACCGCAACGTTATTGCTGCTGGCAACAACTGAAAACGAGGCTGTCATATATTTTATGTATACGGGCCTCAGATCTGCCTGAATGTAGGCTAAATGTTTTGCATACACCTTCTGAAGGCGCGGAGCTGGCAAACCTCGGCTCATCGGAGATTTTCTTTGTTTGGGAAACATGAATATTGTAAACTGGAGGAGATGACGGAACTAATGCAATTCTCCTCCCTTCCTGCGGTCCGATTATGTGCATTTGCGTTGAAATATCTGGCCAACATGAGGCTAACTCGTTTTTAGAAAGCCGCAGCTTTTCTCTTAACGTTCAGCTGACCACGTTTGAGGCCCACACACCTTGTCTGCGCCGCCGCTGCCTGCAGCTGCTACCTAATAACAATGTTACGGCCCCTCCCACAGGGCCAGACTCGCCACGGTTCCATCAGACATACGGGCTCCGGCTTGGCCGCGGCGGCATTAAGGGGGACAGATAAAGCGTTTGATTTACAGAAGTCCACAGAGGGTTTTAACTTCAATCTGCTGAAACTTGGGGGGGGGGGGGCGGTGTCAGGTTAATGGCAGCAGCCTGCTGGGATCACAGGTCTCAGAGACGTTTGGGTTTCACTTTAGCTTGTTAAAGAGCAGGAAGTGGAAATGTCCTGCCTGGCTGCCCTCAGAGCCTCTCCTGCCGTAACAGCGTTATCTCACCTGAGGTTTCACCACCTGAGACCCTGAGCGTGAAGGCGTGCCACAGGCGTGCCACAGGTGTGCCACAGGTGTGCCATTATGTCCCGTAGTTTAACGGTCATTCTCTTTATTGCCCCCAACGTTGGAGAATGTGGCGGAAAGCAGCACAAATGTTTGCCGACTGTCTGTCGCTAAAATCTATTTGGGTCATCCCGGCGTCCTCCAGCAATCCGAAGTGATTTGTGTGAAAACGCTGAGACTCACTTGCCCCCCCCCCCATCCTTTCTTCCCCCCACAGCACTTTTTACAGTGATGAATTGGCTCGTCTATGCAGCCTCTTCATGTCCGACTGAATAATTGCCCTTTCCCGTTAACAGAAGATCAAATGTACATCTTGTCGGCAGCTATTTGTTCTCCTCCGAGGGGAAAACAATTAACCGGGAAAGACGAGCACCTCGCCGCCCCATGAATTTTTGATGGGGCTTTATGAAATTTTTAGCCCGCCGCCACTTTAAAAGCCTGCTCCGCGAGACGGCATTCGCGGGTCACTGCGCCACGACGCGGCCCCCCCCCCGTCCTTTGGGCAAACAGTCGGTGGATGCTGGCGCGTTAGGCCACGGGCCGACCGCACCGCGGAGGGAATGCTGCCTTTTCTAATGCCAGTGGATCGAATTTAACAAGGAATGCTTAAGAAGCTGCGGTTCTCTGCAGGAGAAAAGAGCTGGATCCCCACTTTAAAAAAGATTCGCTAATAGTTATTAGGGTAAACACGCGCACACCGTGGCGCACGATCCCTTCTTTAATCCTTGCTTTGATCATTTATCTCTTCTTTGAAGCTATTTTTAAAGTGGCATTTACTGCTTTTGCTCGTTGGCGCTTAACCATCTCCAGCGTATTTGAGGATGTTGATATTTCCATGAAATGTGTTTAACTCCCGACATTCACGTGTTCAGAGATAGCGCCGGCACAGCCGGGTTCTCCGGGACGTGGGATTAAATTTGGCTGTGGTGTTTATTGATTCGAGCGTCGCAAAGAAACTGGCGCGGATGCTCGGAGATTTCTCAGGCGATCTCGGAGGGGTTCCCATTGATTTGCCGCCTGCTCCACGTCAGGGCAGGAGTAGAGCCCTCCCACCTAATCTGGACCACCAGGGCGCGACGCTCGGACCTTCGAAGTGTTTTGAGGCGAAAACGGACGACTGAGGCTTTTCTCCAAGTGTCTTCGCCCTGGAGGAACGGGCCCAGATCATGTTTCTGATAACACTTGGCTGGAGGCGGGCCCCATGTGAAATTCCTCAACACTAGCAGAGAAGCCAAAGTAGTTTAATGAGTGTCTCTGAAAGCCCCTGGATGTGAGCGTTTGCTCTTTACGCCATACTGCTAAGACCTGTTGGCTCGGCTCGGCTCCAACATGGTCATTAATTGGTCACACGACCAACTGGGATTAAACCAAGAAAAAAAGAAGAAAAAAAAGCCTAACTTCTTTAGTTTACCTCAGATGCTGGTCATCAACAGGAAATGCTAGCCCTTCTCCAGATTTAACTGGCACTTTACTCACCCAGATTAGCATGTTGGGCTGCATGTTGGCTAATATTTCTGCTAAAATGCAGTTATTTGTGCAGGCTAGTTCTTGGTGGTGGCGGATCTGTACACATCTCTTTCTTATTAACTGCACATACGGTTACAAGAAGGCTATCTATCTTCTTGTCTGGATCAGGGAAGAAAGCAAATAACAAAAGGAAAAAAAAAACTTGGCTCGGCAACCGGATGTGATCTCATTCCCTCTCGCCATATTTAAACCATCCACAAAGAGCGAATGTGGTGAGTAATTACCAAAACTGCTCTCGCTTATCTCTGCAGGCAGTTTGAAACTAGATGTGCCATTTTTTTTAATGTAAATAATAACAGATGTCAACCATTTTATGCATCTCCAAACATCTCTGGGTATGTTTATCTGACGTTTGCCACCTCAAGAGCTAACTGTTCCATTTTCCTCTCCAGCCCATTGTGGACACTTTCAAAACACCCTCTTCAAATATTTGGCTGATCCTTCTAGTCTGTAAAGTTTTTCTGTTCCTTTTGGCCAATAAAAAGTCAGTTGTGCTTCCAAAGAATTAGACTTGTCTGACAGCAAATCTAAATAAAAAAAGACGATGCAATCCAAATTTTGCTGCTTTAAATCCAAGGCTCATTAGCATAAATAGCACCTCTGTAAACTTTTCCTGCCTTCAGCAGCTGCCCACCAGTTGCTAGCTGGTCTCTGCAAGTGTGTGCAGTCATGAAAATTAATGAGCTCTGCGCCGCGTGGGGTCATATTCTCGCTTTATTTTTAGATTATTTTAACATCTTGCAACACCCAGCTACGTCTGGCTATGTTACCTTCACAGGTAATTAGCAAACTCAGTCGCACTTTTCACGTCCACTCAGGCCATGTAGGCAGAAAGCAAGATATTCGTTTTTTATTCCCTTTCTCCTCCATTTTGAGCTCAAGTTTTGCTAATGTGCAAATATGCAGAGGAACTTTAATGGTTTACACTATAAATATCCCAGCTGCGGCCACTCGTGTGGTCCTGTCCCAGTAGTCAAGAGCAATAAATGGCCTGTTTATTTATAACTGTTGGGTCCCGGTGAACAGTTGGAAATTTGCCTTCCCGGCTGATGCTGCGCTGCTCACTTGGATGTGTTTCTTCCAGTTTCATCACTTCCCCCAGTTAATTCCACGTCAGTATGAGGGTCGTCATCGGTTCCCCAGAATCGAGCGTACTCGTTGATCCGGTCCATCAAATAGGAACGTCTCTCTCGACAATGGCGTCCGTTTTACGCAGATCACTGAAGGTTCCTTTTGTTCAGGCCTGTGCCATCGTCTCAGATCCATCATGTTTTGTGGTGTAAACCTATTGACTTGTTTCTTTGGGGACCTAATCTTGGACCTCCTCCAGGCAGCTTGGGCTCCATCCTCCTGCTATCTATCCTCTGTCTCCCGTAAACTAATGGGATGTAATTGCATGAACTGTCTTTCCCACAACCCAGGCATGGCGAGCGAGCAGCCTGGGCAGGAGTGAGAGTGCTTAGCCAGGTAAATTTAGCAACCGCGGCGCTCACAGCTTGTAACGGCTACGCTTTGACCCCCGAGTGTCTGTTTTTGATGAGTTCCTTCCATTGTTTTGTGTTTTATGCATTATTTTCCATTCGCCAGAGTTGAGTGAGTGCTCTCACAGCTGTTGCTGAGTGTTTACAACTGGGTTACGCTCTGAACTCAAGAGATTAAATCTCCCTTCTCAGAGTGCCTCTTGTGTTGAGCAAGGCATGATTTCTCTTGATATTCTGACATCTCTCCACTCGCAATTCCTTAAGCCTTTAGCAGGGAGAAAAACAAAAGTCCTTTTCTTTCTCCATTAGATCTTCTAATACTTGGAAGAAATCTCTCATGTATTAACAAGCTAAATTTGAAACTACGTGAGAGGGATTGTATCTCGAGGCTTACGGAAGGTGCAGAGCTCTTCAGCCTAAAGTCATTTCTGCAGCTCCAGAAATCCTCCAACCATCACTCTTCTTCTCCAGGTCAGGAATAACAACATTCCCTTCCTCCTTGTGCAGGAACCCATTTTTATGCTTTTTTGGCCATTAGTGTCAGTGTGTGAGAGACGAAACCAGGAGCCGCTTTCACTTCTCACGTTCTCTCTGATGTTTTTCTCAGCATTTTACATCCAGGAGCTACAGCTAGCACATCCAGGCTAGCACAGAGGCAGGCGTTTAGTGGGATCTTTCTTTTTTTTTTTTAACATATTGGCAAGCTTTACGAGGAAGGTCGCAGCGAGGAGCCCCTCTGGGCTGAGGAAATGATCCAGATGCAGAGCTTCTGGGTCTCGTAACCCAGTAGGACGTGTGCCCCGCTGCCCCCGTGCAGCCCCCTTTTCAAAGCCACAAACACACGGACTCTGTTTGCAGCTACTTTGTTATTCGCATTCTTGAGCTGTAGCAAGCTAATTTCCATTTCAGCCCATTTAAGACCTCTGAGCTGCAGTTGTACTAATATTGGGGCAAAGCTTCCTGGCTCGTGCGTACGTGCACTTTTTAAACCACGATGCTTATCAGAATCTGCCATCTGGAAAGCTTCTGTCTGCATTGAGCAACAAGTTCAGAGCAGTTCTTTTGAAATAGCTCGAGTTGTGAAATAAAAAGAAACAAAATGGAGCCGTATCCTGGGTGCTAACCCGTAGCTGTTCCTCCATTTTCCCTCCCTGCCTGTTTGTGTTTGTGCCGAAGCCACGTGGACCATTTATTTACTCTGGTACACAAAGAAAGTCAGGAAAGTGCTTCCATCGAGCCTCCGTGAGCACAACTTTTCATCACATTTGTCTGCCTCAAATATGCCAAATTAAATATTGAATTCTTCTGAGAGTAAATCGGTTACAGACCTCCTCCACTTTTATTTGCGCCTCACAATTCAGCCAGCATAGAATTGTCTTTGCTAGCTGTGAATTCACATTAAGAGAAGAAACGTCGGCTTCATATAGCTAAGAGACGTTTCCCCCCCAGTTCAAACTGGGCTGCCCCACACTGGTTTTAATTAGGAAGTGCGGCTGTGCTGTCATCAGGTGAACAATCTGCTTCCAATTGTGCTTTCTGCTCCTCAGCCTTTGGCAGGTTGCAGCAGACGCATCGGCCACGCCAGGTAGTGGCGTTGTGTTTGTGCGCCAACCACGTTGTTGTTGATGTCGATCCTGCGTGAAAATCCGATATCAGGAAATACGCCGAATCTGCAGCCCTGCACCCAGAAATGGTTACCACATGTCTGCTCGCAACATGTGTTTAAGAGGCCGCATATTTCTACAAATACCTCATCACATGATGTATTCCAGGATCCACAGATTCACACAACAGTGCACAAGTGTGCAGACGGTCTCCCTCCTTCGTGTGCACGTTGCTCATAGCTTGTTTCACACCAGTGAATCGACCTGCACAATATGAATTGACGGATTTTCAGGTGATTAATCCTGAAAGCACGAAGGCTGATGATGCGATTGGATCGAGCGGTTTAAAGTCCTGACCTTGGGCTTTTGAGCCAGCGTTCAGTGACCCATTTTGCCCAAAAACAGAAGAGTAGCACAACATTGGAGACAGGATGGATAAATGGGTTCTAGCCCCGCCATAACGTCCTCAGCGAAGCCATTTACCCATTCTTGCTTTGATTGCTTTGATCTATCCCTTTTTGTTGTGCGTTTACAATCTTTTACCTGGGGGAATATAGAAGAGGAAGCACTTCCTGTTTGTGTTCTGGAACTTTCTCTTAATTACTCGCTACTTTAAGGTTAGAGTTGAGCTGCAAACTCTGTAAACTCGACGGGGTTTTAGGGCCTGACGGGTGGAAATGGTTAGCATGTGGCCGCTTGTCAGCTGCCGGCGCCCGTGGGTGGGAGGTGTCGTGGAACAAACAGCCACACGCTCCTTCCGCACATGCCGTGTTGAACTCTTACCTTGGCTCGGAGGGCTGCGCTGGGATCCTGGCTGTGTTTTTGTAACCCGCACTAAGAAAGCCTTGCTCTTAATTGTGTCCCGTGGGGGCCCAAAGCTCTCAGTATGCACAGCCTTCCCTGTCCCTCTTACTGATCCTCCCCCTCTTTCAACATTAGGCCCATCATCCCAATTCGACAGGTCTTTCCTCTTTAATTGCTCCACTTCAAAGTGGTGTTATGGTGCCCCCCCCCCCCCCCAGTCCTCTGGTTCCTCTGAGAGTTGGGGTTTAGCCTCGTGGCCTTGGGAAGTAGGGTGAAAGTTTTGTGTTGTGCGAGATGGCAAGATCGGCACAAAATACAACAAATATGAAGTTGTTCGACGTCCTTTATCAGGGTATCACTTGGTAAAGATTCCGAAAAAGTGAAGCACCTCTGACTGGGGGGGGGGGGGGTCTTTGAGGTAAACGACAGGAACAACCTGGTTCATAGAGAAAATACCTGGCTAGTGTTTGCTTCTAATTTGCCAAAGAGGTGGACATGGTGTCAGCTCTCATCACCATCAAAGCTGCACCTTCCCAGCCCGATTCCACGGCTCCCGTTTTTATCAGCTTCCCATTCAGCCCAAAGTGAATCGCTGCATAATGAGTTGAATCTGCATTCCAAGCTGGATTATTTCTATCCTCCAGATGAGCGAGAGTGTGTACTCCTGCCCCGAGAGTGTGTGCTCCTGCCCCGAGAGTGTGTGCTCCTGCCCCGAGAGTGTGTGCTCCTGCCCCGAGAGTGTGTGCTCCTGCCCCGAGAGTGTGTACTCCTGCCCCGCAGTTGAGGCGCAACCGCACCGGTGATGCCGTAAAGGGTGGACGGTGTTGAGCTAGTGGGGGGGGGGGTGATTAATTGAGCGATGCCCCCAGATCATAGTGGAGATCGTTTCTCTATTGGGGTGGTTTATCTTTATCTCTGGTGGTTGACTCACACACTGTTAGATCAATAAATCCAGATGGGAAAAGGCAATAATTCAGCCTCAGTGTTGCCCCATTACTGCGGGGGTTCACAAGATGTACGACTTTTGGCAATCGCCTTCTGACTCATTGGTGTGTTATCGCATGATGTATGTACGATGGCCTCAGGATTTGATTGGAGATCACCAGGGAGGGGCGACTGCAGACCTGCAGGGTTTCCTTTTATTTGGTGTCTCAGGGTTTGATGAGCAAATGGCCCCGAATGTCACCTCTTAACGTTAAGGAGCTGCGACATTACAAAATTAAGACACTAAAAATAATTGACCCATAGCCATATCACCCCCCCCCCCCCCCCCCCCCCCCCCCCCTTCCTCATGCCAACCGCATGTAACATTTTAGAGGGAAATAGATGATTTAGAGCCTGCTGCTGGTTGACAGTGAGAAGTGGAAATGAACACACACCACTTTATTAATTGTAAGCTGTGCTCATGGAAGGAATTTCCTTCAAATCACTGATTTTCTAGCTTCACACGCATCCACCCAACAGCTCATTCTTAGGTCATTTAACACCTCTGATAAACCAAAGGAACTGAGCTCATTGTTTGTGAGCTGTTTCGGGGTCAGTGCCAGCTCAGCAACATGCAGGTGAAATAACTGTCATGTCCTTCCTTGTTTTCCTGCCCACTTCCTGTCCACAGAGGAAGTAGTGCTTAAACAGCCTGCTGTTCATCGGCCTTTGACCTTTCAGTCAAGGATGCCCAACGTATTGACAGGATGTGACCTATAGAGCCAAACAGAAAAAGTGAGTCTGTATCATCACACAATAACATGCTGGAGGAAGGCCAGCAGATGTGTGTAGAGACGTATCAAAAGCGTGTCATCATTTTTTTTATTTCTAAGTGATACGTTGCTGACTGTAATGCGTCCATAGATGTGTCATCTGATATCGATTGCCTTCCCTTAAATCAAATTTAGAATGGTTTCATTGCAGACTCTCTAGAACTGGCAAATATGGCATTATGGCCCAGAGATGTAGATAATTTGATATTGTGATGAAATTGATAATTTATACCCTCAATAATCGGAGTTGCTGCGGTTCAGCGGCTTATTGATGACCAGAACGCTTCTAGAAAGCCCCTAATTCCATCAATGAAAATTGATTGAAGTTCTAAGGGCCTCTTCATTCTTCGTATCCTTTTCTACCTCCTGTGGTTTCCGTTTTGTCCCCACAGCCAGTCGGTGTATGGAAGAGCTCTTGTCTCCTAATGTGGTGCCGCCTTCCTCGGCGTCGCTGTCGGTGATGCAATAATATTGTCAGAGCCTGAAATATCAGCAGACTCTAATCAATTACTGCCTGCATTGATGTTTAAATTGCCTTCAGTGAACTTAAATGTCAATGGGGAGGGAGATTTATTGAAAAGGGAAGCCACTGAGCGGATGCAGATGAAGCCTTCTCTCAGGAGTTGACTTGTTCCCCCACTTTACTGGACCCGCGGCGTCCGTGGCCTTCACGCTCTCCCTCGAGGGTTCTCCCTATTGTTGTGCTTTCCCAGCCGTCTGCGCTGATCTTTACCCCCCCGCCCACCACCACCACAACCCCACATAACTGATTCATTGAGGCGTGCTCTACTTTCCTATAAATAGGTTTCCATGGAAACCAAAAATAATGCCGACCCTCTCCACCGACGCTCTCGCCCAGCTAATGGCTCTCTAAGCACAGGTTTGAGGAGACGCTACCTTCGCAACAGGCTTCAGGACAGATTCTGGCCACTTTTCGATGTGCTGTTGATATAGAGGATGGGAGGAAGTGGAAAAGGGACGATAGCGTTGCGTTGCATGGGCGTATATTTTGTAGATGACTCCAGTGTCTCTTTAGAGTCTGGATTCACTGGAGTGTATCATTCCAGAGCAGCTTGCCGCTCGCTGGCTCCGTCAGCCTCTTCTCTCACTCTGATTGCCTTTTCTTGATGTAATAAGACCCAGTGCGGCGTACGGGGGAGGTGTTTTGCTGCCACTGTCAGATGGGCTTTGCATCCTGTTGAATCTGATCCCTGCTGGCAATATGGTGTGTCGGCGGAACGATGTGGCTGATTCCATCATCCAGAATACTCCTGGGACATTCTCCTTCCCGGGCCCCTGTCAGGATGAGAATTTCCTCCCGTATTTCACCATCTAAAGTGGCGAGAGCCGTGTGTCGCTCACGCCTCCGTGGGCAGCCCCGCTGCTGCCTTCAGTGCGGCGGTTGTCAGCGCCAGTACTTTGAAACTGGCTCCAAAGTATTGTCATTCAGAACCGCGCTGCCGAGCCGAATACGGGCCCTTTAATTCGCTTCCATTGTGGTGGCGTCGCTGCTTTCACTCGTGTCAAAGCTGCAAAAACCGCTCAAAAAGCTGAATGACCTCAGACACGCTTGGTTGCCGATGGATCATATGTTAATATTTAAAGGTGCGCGCCCCCGTGTGTGTGTGTGTGTGTGTGTGTGTGTGTGTGTGTGTGTGTGTAAGAAAGTTAGGTAGTATTTTGTTGAATAATGCATGAGTTCAGATGCTCATGAAGGTTGTGTCAAAAGTGTTACAAGGAGTCTGCAATGTGTTGGGCCTGTTAATAAGGGCTGTTTAAGCAAGACAGTGTGCCAAGATGCATATTAGAACGTTACCGTCCCTGGTCACAGCTCAAGACTTTACTTATATAAAATATCCACGTTAATGCCTTCCAGCTGAGCAGTGAAAAATTCACAGATAAAACGCTGGCAATTCTCAAATTAGCTCGCTGCTGGGAGCGGGAGCCTCATATATAATAAATGCACACTCTGTCATTTTAAGTGGCCTAGAATTTTATTTTCTTATTTCCAGCCGTCGCCGTCTTTTTCGGCTCGAATGAATTAGACGTAAGACAAATGTGTCGCTTTTCTCTCTCTGCTCTGTCGCCTCGCTGTCGATTTTATCTCGTTATTGCAGCCCTGACCTCTGTGTTTTTCCTTTCTGTCCAACAGCCCATGAAAACAGGAGGGGGGGGAAACCGAAAGAGGTCATCAGCTTCACCTGAATAAAGAGGAGGCACCAGCAGATCCACATGGTACGACAGCATCTTTACTAACTCTTATTTTTAGCACATGAACCCCTGTGAATCTGTGCACCTGAATCCAGATTGGGCTCCAGCAGACGCATTAATGAGCCAGCGGGACGGCAGAAAGGGTTTGCTGACAGATGTTTTCTTTTGGGTAAGATGCTGACAGCCATTGTTGCCGTCAACAGGAGGCACAGTGCTGGTGAGCGCTGGTCCACACAAGCGCTTTTGTCCTATAACCATCACAGCACGCCGGCGCTGGTCTTTGTTAAGTCTAATTTGCATTGGCATTTCTAACATTAGTATTCCAGACACGACTGAGGAGCAGGCGTGTATGGATTCAGGGGTTAAGGGGGCGTTAAGACCCAGACACATCAGCTCTAATCAGTAGTAGCACATAACCAGGAAAGCAGTGCATGTGCTTGTTATATATTAGCAAATGACATGTCTGATTAGTCCTTTTCACTTTAATAACGCGTGATTTTGGGAACAAATCTGCCATTTGGTCCCTCCAAGCGATTTTATTTCATGCTGATTATTATCTTCAAATGAGAAAAAGCAGCCGGTTGTGTCACATAATTCTGCCATGTCAATAATCCCCTTTCATCGGGTACTTTGGCTATTTTAGCGTGTGAAACCCCAGTTTGGTGGATTTCTGCACCATTTCTGCCATAATAGCTCTGAGATGGGGATGACGTATATGTTGCCTTCTAGGGTTTTTGCTCTTATTGACTGAAAATACTATTAGAATAATGTTGCCTCATTCATATAAAATGGACACATGTACATATAGAGATTTATTGTCTCCAATTGGTTTAACTAGCGTAATTTGGCGCAGCATTTTAGATGCCCCGCAGCGTTCATTTTATAAAGCGCTATTGTGTGTTTTGCTCATAGCATTATAATGTAGGCCTTTATAAACGTGCAGGTCACCGAGATCATGTGAGTGCACAAACTTGAACTATATTTAAAACCCTGAGTATCGTTGACCAATCAGAAATGTGCAGCGCTGCAGCTTTCAGGGGTCAAAGTTCCCGATGGCTTGGAAAGTCCCTCACCAAAGTGAACTGGTGATCTACGCTGTATGGCTGCGCTGATGCGTTATTTGTGACTGTTAGCTGACACCGTCCAGCCTACACAGCCCACATGTGGAAAGTGTATTGTTCTAAATGCACGACGCTGCACTGCTGAATAATGGCTGAAGTTCCCGTGTTATTAGAGCAGAGGTATCTCCCGGTAGTTGCCTGTTGGAGTTTCCTGATATAGAATTGTGGGTTTATAGCGTGATAACAATGGTTGACTAAATATTCTCAACTGCTAACATCACATGACTCAATTAAAACTATTATCCAGCTATAAATATGCCTCTAAAGTTCTTTCTTTTTCCCCAGTTCCTGCACAAACAACTTCATTAAAGGCGGCATTTTCCCCATGTGGACTGTTAAATTACACGCTTCTGTGAAGTTATTTGCAATGGGGCATCTAATATTTCTGGGTATCTCTTTCATCTGCGGCTCACTCAAAAACACAAGTGTGCAGATTTTGTCCTCAAGGCTTTGTTTTCTTCTTTGGGTTGCATCAGTACCTCAAAGTAGGCTTCGCTGTTTCATTAAAGTCTATCACGGAGCCGGGAAGTTCAGGAACGGGCGTGCTACACAGGGATCGGTGATGCAGCCTCCGGGAACTGGTTGTATTCCAACCGTGGTCTGGGTGTGAGTGCTCACCTGACAGGCAAATGGGTGGCCGAGCCACCTCCTGGTGAAAAGTGCTTGGCTCTGCCCCCCCTTTCCTTTTCCAACAGGAACGAGCCCTAAGTGGAGATGCCAAACACAGCTCTTCAGACAAAGGCCACTCTCACCCCAGATCTAGGTTGCTGTGGCGACCGGAGCTGGAAAGACTCCAACATCTGCTCAAATGCTATTTTTCCACAAAAGAAATTCCCAATTCTGAATTTGTGTTTGTTTCCTGTTGCATATTTATCGTGTTTGCCAAGTTCTGCAGAAGTCAGAGCTCCTTTACTGGGAGTTTGTGTGTGTTTTGAGCTATAAATTGCTCTTTTGTCTCCAGCCCCTTGAGTCTAAATGCAGTGTCCTCCTTTAAACCTTCCATTGTCTGCTTTATTCCGAGGCCATCTGTGATGTAAACTCTTTTCATAAGCAGCACAAAGACAACAAATCTGATGTGGAATGAATATGGAACCGGGTCCAGAGAGCATATTGCTAGTGATGAATTGTCTCTGGGGTCGATTGCCGGTCAACCCGGAGATGCTGAGAATTTTGATTGGATTACAAGTGTGTGAACTTGTAGAAAGACCTGCCGCGAAAGGAGATCATTGCATACAAACGTTCTCCTCACAGTAATTACTCGGTTTTAAATAGAGTTACAGCTAATTTTTGTGGGAAATCTCATTGGCAGTGTGTCATCTTCCAGAGCGCCCCGTGGGAAACGCCTGAGCGGAGCCCTCACAGGCGCTGTGGAAGCGTTGGTTTGCTCGTTGTGCTCGTCTAGCGCGGGCTCCCACTGCCACAGAACCACTGGACTCAAAAGTGGAACTCCGAGAGATCAATGCATGACTGACTATGTGCCTGAGCCTGGTATTGATCCAGCCCTGCACAGCCAGTTTGTATTCTCAGCTAGATGGAGGTGCTGACACGATTAAGTGAGAATCCCTTCTAGTTTCACACACACACACACGCACACACAGATTTGCCAAAGATTTGTCTGACCACGAAGCTGTCCCCGCCCTTCCTCCTCCCATTTTTTTTTAATCTAAGGAGCCAGAGGATTGATTTCTCTGTTGGAGTGGGAGCAACTGTTGGTGGAGCTGGACGTGTGCCCAGTTTGGCTGTGCAGAATGTCGCCTGCAGTGCTGTTGACAACACATGGTCGCTCTGTTTTTGACTGCACATTTGTTCCTTTTGGGACTCCTCTCCACTTAATCAGCCTGTTGTTCAGGAGTCTGTCAGCTGCCTGGTCAGAGGACCTCGCTCCTCGGGGATTCTCACAAACGCTCCTCCAGCAGGAGTCGGAAGAGCGCCACCTGCAGACTCAAACGAGAGAGGCTTTGGGTCACAGCGTGACGCAGACTGGCCTGTAATCATCAATATCTTTGCAGATACACATAAAAAGTATGTGAAATGTACATCCTGTGAATAAGAGCTGCCTGAATGTTAAAGAAAATAGAATTCTTCTTCTGCCTGAGCTTTCTAATCCAGCCGCTTTGAGCTCGGTTGCCTTTGAGCTTTTCCTGTTCCCTATCTGTGGTTGCTCCTTTTTGTCTGCAAGTGCGTGCCCTCGAAGCCAGGGTGCTGTTTGCAAGGGCTGCTTAGCATTCAACACGCTTTAATGCTCCTCAGCATGACAGCACAGCCCAAGGCTCATTCTCCTCTAATTGGAGCTTCATTAAGAGACATGGAGGGCCTCGGGGGAGGTCTGTTCATTGCCGGAAGAGCCTGTCTTTATTTGAATTTTGAGGTGTTAGTTTGCTGTGGCTCGGAAGTTGCAAAGAAAATCACAAAGAATGGAGTTTAATTAGATAAAGCTGGGCCTATCGAGAATATGGGCATTAATGTCATCCTTGGATGTATTCACGCAGCAGATAGAGGGACAACACGACACAAGAAATGGGGAAACACACCTGCTCCATCCCCTGGGTTCAACTACAGGTGATCATTTAGAGGGTTAATGCCATTTGAAGAGGTCAAGCTCCAGCCTTTTTAATCTCAACAGGGACCCCATATTAACAATTACTATGCAGGCTCAGGCTCGAGATGAGGTGGCTATTATCTGGCATGGGGTGGGGGGTGAGGGGGGTGAGGGGGGGCCACACTTGCTGGGGAACAGACGCAGCGTCCTCTTCACTGGGCGGTGGCCAGTGGAGCCGGGGAGTAACGATTCACTTCATTAATCCTGTTGAAAGTGTCAACTTCAAGGAGAACCAAGCAAGGATGAACTATTTATACGCGGGATGCTGCACTCGGGGACCCAGACGATCGCTCTCCTCGCTTTTACCTCCAATTAAAAAGAGTCATTGTTTGAACAGCCTTGACCTGGAGCCTCTTTTTTTGGTTTATCTAAAAATAAAACACAGACAGAGGAAGGCAAAGAATGACAAATAGACTTTTAAGTCCTGAGTTGATGCCGGGCCAGGAAAGTTCTGTCAAAGCTGCTCCAGCAAGGGCGCAGGAATTCCTTATCCCGGTGAGGAGAAACAAATTTAGGTGGGGCGGCTTTGCCCTCATTAGAGCTCTGGCTTCTGCTGATGCTGTGAACTTGATCCGGGATCGGTTTTTTCATTCATCCGCCGTCTCAGAGCTCCGCAGCTGAGTCAGAGAAAACATCCTGCCGCCGTTTTTCACTCTGTGTTGTCAGTTCCAGGAGCCCCTGCAGACGTGGAGCTGGTATTTACAGGTTAGAAGAGAGCAAACAATGCGCCTGGACTGCCGGTACGAGCACAAATATACAGGGATTCCACCCAACAAACACGCAGTCTGTAGCTGTGGTGCAGCACTTGGTATTTCTGAGGCCGACATGTTTGTTTATTATCTATATTTTTTTATACCGGCGCATAAACGGACATTCGTGGCTGTGCGAATGCGCACGCCTGAGAAAGAGCCACCTCCTGGGGTACGAGCAGCATTGACTCCCCCCATAATGTGTAGGAAATCTCAGAGGGCTGATCCTCACAGCCGGGCCGTGATCGATGAGGACCCACAATCTCCCGGGAGTCGTGGGAAGGATCAGTTTGTTTACTCTGCACTTTCTCCGGGGTCTCTTTGGCAGTTTGATTTATGTCATGCTGATGTGCGCCATAGGTTTCTGATTTGGAGCCTCGCTCGGCTCACACAGGCCGCTCTGCTCTTAAGTAGCCAATGCATTTTAATGAAAAGAAAGGGCGTGGGGGGGGGGACCTGGCTCCAGATCTGACAGCCGGTCTGACCCAGAGATGGGAGCGAAGAGCAGGAGGGTGAAGCTGGAGGAGAAATCAGACATTTTGTTTGGAGAATGAGATGTGAGCTGCACCCTGAGACTTTTTCCAACCAGCCATTTCCTCCCCCTCCTCATTCCGCTTCTCCATCATCCGCTTGAGTAAATGCAGTTTGCCCCCCCCCTCGGACTCACGCTGGCGGCCGGGAGGGATGAGAAAAGCCCTTTCTGCTTTCTTAAAGTGAGAGTTTGTAATGTATGCAAATCTCAACACCTCTTGTGCCCTCATTAGGCCTTTCAGTGGAGCTTAGGATGGAGAGGGGTTAATTAAAACTCATCCCAGGCATTGAGGTTGCTCTCAGAATGCCGCGAGGGGGGGGTGATCAATACCTCAGCATATCATTATGATTTAGAGGAGCTGTTTAGCCATGAATCCATATCCCTCAGCCTGGAGAGCAAAAACAATATTCCCTCAGGCGGAGTGGGGGGGGGACATTTCTCATTCTGTGTTAACTCGCTCTCACAGCCCACAAAGGCTGCCTGCATTGTTCAGTTTTATTGTCGCGGGTCTGCTGTGAGGAGGGGGGGGGGGGGACCCAAACCAGCCACGCACTAGTCCTCATTTGTCACAACATAATTACAGCTACAAGTTGAGTGATGATCAAGATGATATAAGATGATAGTTTACAGGAACCACAGGTTTTTTCTTTCTCCCGGAAAGTGTGGATTTTCCAGTATGGAGGGCTGGAAAGAGTGAACCGGCCCTGAGTGACAGCAGAGCCCCCTAAAAAGAGACGGGAATCGAAGCGTCGCCGGTAAACCTGAGCTTCAATCACCACAGAGAGATGACCCGGAGGAGTCACCTGACTGGCGCGCCAGGATTCGGGGAGAGAAAATAGGAACCAGCGTGAGGAATGTGAGATTACATCTGACGGCTGGGCTGCAGAGATAAAAAAAAAAAAAAAAAAAAAGGAAGGAAGGCAAAGAAAAAAAATCCCAACTTGTTTTCAATTAGCGGTGATGGCGTTTGGCTGCAGTTGTGTAAACCTATTTACAATTCCACAGAGAAATCTCTTATTAATCCCCTCGTAACCCAGACTCAATCCTGGCCATCGCCGTGGAACCGCAAATGAATAATCGCGGCTACAAAGCAGCGCGTGCCGCTTCATTTATGCCCCGTAATTAATTTTTCTCTTTGACTGAGTCTGCAAATAAATCTGCCCCTCGGATCGGTTCCGTTTCACCATTTGCAGAATATGTAGAATATCCCCCCCCCACCCCCTCCTCCGGAGACAGGGTCTGTTTCACTGGCGGCACAAAAGCTCCAGTAGATGTGCAACAGATATGGAGTCTCTATAGAAGCAGGGGGTCACGGCACAGAGGCTGTGCTGTCTCCTAAAGCCAAGAAGGCCCTCTTCATTAAGTGGGAGTGCTTCTAGGATGAGCTGCAATCAAGGAAAGTGTATTTATGTCGGCTGGAGGGCCGGCCGGTGGGACACGGGGCTCCTGCCGCTCATTACATTAGGAAGACAGAGAAGCTCCACGGACCTATCTGTTAATGCACAGTCAGGACTGAAATTCTTGGAGATAGACAGCACCGGGAGTCCCGGGAAGCCTGATAAAGGACCCGAGCATCAGGCTGGAAAAAGTGCTTTTTGAAACGACAGAGTGTGTCAGGCTGAGATGAAATGAGTTGTGTCATGTTGGATTGACATTACGCGGCTCGGCTGTGCAGTAACTCGGGTCCGTGCAGCTCGCCGGGGGGGTTGAAGCAGGGATTTTCCTGCTGAAATTGAACCAAATGAAGTGGCAGGCCTGTGCGTGTGTGTGTGTGTGTGTGTGTGTGTGTGTGTGTGGGCTGTGTTTGAGTGGCAGAACTCATTAGAATCCGAGCAGGTCTCCGTGCAGCCGTGTTTTCTTGGCAGGTTTATGTGAATGCTCATCCAAGCTGCAGCAGCATGTGAATCCTCTCGCCATTTGGCTGCGTTTCTTAAGTGCTTTGCGTGATTCCAGTTTGGTTGCGTTGTCTCTGCAGGGGCAGGGGGAGGCTTCGGCGCGGGGGACGACCATGGAGGGGGACTGCCTCAGCTGCATCAAGTACCTCATGTTTGTCTTCAATTTCCTCATCTTTGTAAGTATGCTTTTGTCCCCCTCTCTCAATGACACTTCACCCGGCTCTCTCTGAAGTCGGTGTCGATCTAATTGATTTAAAACGGGTTTGGGGCGGCCCCCCGCCTGCCTGACTAAATGGAGCCACATTTGCATTTCATTAGATGGAGGCAATCTTGATACTATCCAATTCTCCTTTGATTAGATTTTAGTGCGCTGTCACACATCTGAGGCCCCCACTGCCACCAGGACTTGGTGACTGGCACTTGAGTTTATCAGTCCTGATCGGACTATCAAGGTTAATCCTGTTAGTCTGAGCCTCTGAAGGCTGTGGGGGGGGGGGCTGTCTGTGGGTGAGAGGGTTCATCTCTTTTCCTGCTTTATTAAGCGCAACCAAACCGTTTAGAGACTCCGCTCACACAGGACTGTTCGAGGCTGGGTTAATAACGCGGCGCGGGGAATGAGCTCTTCTGTTAGCGTGGCTCAATAACCGGCGCCGCTTTACGCCGCCTTCCGCTTGTTGTTTTCACGGCCATTTCACACTCGAGTAGCACCGTCTTTCCAGCCCAGCGAACTCTCAAAATGGCCACTTTTTTGAGGTGTGGAAGGCTTAGAGCCCTGCCGCTACCTCTTTTCTTAATCACATGAGTCGCCCTAGTGCGGCCTCAGAGAGCTTTAGTCAAAGAGAGGACGGAGGCTCCACTCTTCTGCTACTCCGTGCACATGGCTCCTGAAATATTAGTCCTTTTATCTGCCTTCAACTCTCGCACCATCCGCGCTGTCCCTGGAAGCACCCACATTAATTCCCATCATGCATTGCCCGATTGGGGGTCTGTGCACTTTCTTGGGAAGCTGAAGTTCTCTGATTTCTCATTAACTTTTAATGTGCAGCCAGTTTCTGCTCTGTCTGACTGCTGTTTTGTCCTGCTTCTCCATCAGCTGGGGGGCTCCTTCCTGTTGGGAGTGGGTGTGTGGGTGCTGGTGGACCCCACAGGATTCAGGGAAATCATAGCGGCCAACCCCCTGCTGTTCACTGGCGTCTACGTCATCCTGGGAATGGGAGGCATGCTGTTCCTGCTGGGCTTCCTGGGCTGCTGCGGAGCCATTCGTGAAAACAAATGTCTTCTTCTCTTCGTGAGTCCAAACTCAGAATCCATTTTTAAAGTGAGTTTCAGTTGATGCTGATCCTCTGTCCTTTTGTCCGCTTCTTTGCAGTTCTTCATGCTCATCCTCCTCATCTTCCTAGCAGAGCTGGCTGCTGCCATCCTAGCCTTCATTTTCCGAGAGCACGTAAGAAGACGCGCGTTTTTTTTTATTGCCTTTGATAACTCATCTGAGCGATTCCTTTCAAAACAAAAATCCGTCTCCGTCTAAATCAGAGTAAAATTGCTCTTGCTGGCATTGCTTGTGAACGTCTGTTTCATTAATTATCCAGGTCCTGTGCTAGCCACTTTAGCCACTTTAGCCCTTTAGCGTTGAGCTGCAGCACGTCTGTGCAGCTCCGGGAGGATCACTTCCTACCAAAGCCACCAAGTTTGTTCCTGTTCTCAGACAAATTCATCCCTAACTGACTCTCTCGCTCCTTTAAAGTTTGTTTTCAAGTCGAGTCACTCGAGGACATTTATCAGACGGCGCTCGGCTCTCTCAAAAGGCCTCGTGAAGTTGTCTTCACATATGCACGAGTACGCCTCAAACCTGTAACACCTTTGAAGTGTAACATCAGCTTCCCATTAAATAAAACATCCCCTCGCTCTGAGCACTCATCTTTTTTTGTTTTAGTATTTGTAATGTGGCTGACTTGTGCTGTTTGATTTTAGCTGACCAGAGAGTACTTCACCAAGGAGCTGAAAAGACATTATCAGGGCTACAACAACACTGACGTCTTCACCTCCACATGGAACGCCATCATGACGACAGTAAGGTCCAGGCACATATGGGAAAGAGCTTCTATCCGCTCGTTTCTAGCATCACCCTCTGTCAATGGGAAAAGGGCGGCGTGCAGACTCAAAAGTTATTATCTGAAATTCAAAATTTAGGTCAATGTTCATGCTTGGTGTGTGAATGCAGCCGACCACGGGATAGTGCACCAATGGCCGCTTGGTAATAATGAATGTTTTTTTTCTCTTTTCCGCTCCTGCCGTCAGTTCGACTGCTGCGGAGTGAACAGCCCGGAGGACTTTAGGGACAGCCTGTTCAGGCGGATCAACCCGGTCCACGCCGTGCCAGAGGCCTGCTGCCAGCGTGCCAGTCAGGCCGGAGACTTGGCCTCCATCAGCCAGGAGCAGTGTTTAACGGGCAATATGATGTTCCGCAATAACAAGGTAGCTTCTGGCTCCTTCCTCGACATCTCCTCACCTCCCTGTCTCCTTCCAACCCACCTCCAGGCCTAATTAGAGCAGAGGCAGTTGAGGGATGACAGCCAGGGGATTGCTGACTCCTCCACAGCTGATTAGCGCTCTTCCATGTTTTGTGTGTCAGGAGGTCCTCTGGATGTGGAGGCTAGTGTTTGTATTTGTGCACAAAAAAAAAAGGAGGATACAATTACGTGAATATGTGAAAGAGAGAGCCTGCATCCAGAAACACATGGAAAGAAATAATTACACTGCTGATTGGATGAGGTTTTTACTGCCTTCTCCACCTGTTGTTTTTCAGCTCAGCAGAATAATGCAAGGTGTCCTCATTGTGTGTCTGTCGCTCTCAGCTCACACAAAGAGCCCTCATTAAAAGGCATTGAGGCTGGGGGCTGCTCTTCCTGCTGAGTGAACCGAGCCTTTGTTCAGAGCCTCCCTCAATTACAAACTGTGATGTTGCTTTAATTGTCTCTGTAATTCTACTAGTTTATAGCCCTGGTACTGCTACCCAGCTGAACATCAGTGTCTTTGTGCCTCCGCAGGGCTGTTATTCTGCAGTTGTTGACTACTTTGAACTATACATCTATGTTGCTGGTGCGCTGGCGATTGTGGTTCTGACCATTGAGGTATGAATGGGTCTATTTTTGTCATTTTTATCAACAGTTTCCAGGTTTCTTTGCCTATGTAATGTTATAAATGTGAATTTGCTGAAGATATTTCAGCGTGACAACCTGAAACGCTGTTTGTATGGCAACACCCCCACCAAGTGGTGAAATTCGGTACTACAAGAAGACCGGCTGTACTCAGTCGTTTTATTATTTTACTTTTTTTAGCAAATATTTATTTGGTTACTCAATGTATTATCCTGGACTTTAGAAGTAATCATTGTTTTGTTGTTTTTTTCCAAAACTCATTAACAATGTTTGGGATTTTTTCCTTTCCTCAGCTTTTCGCCATGGTCTTCGCCATGTGTCTCTTCAGGGGAATCCAGTAGGACTGCTCCACGTCTCAACTTCTTCTCTTTTTTTTAAGAATTAAAAGGGATTTCAGGAGATAAAGAACAATATGGACATTTGTAAATTTGTTAGTCTCATTTTTCTATTGGTTAGTGACACAGAAGCAAACTCCCGTACTTCACAGCTGGACCTTTGAGGTACACACATGCAGACATGCCGACAGGTAGACAGAGCGAACGATCAGAGACAAAACTGATATAAAAAAAGATTTGTGTGTAGACAGGAGACGTGGACCAGGTCTGACAGAGCCTGGCCGTTAATGGACAAAAAACGAGGACCAGGTGAAGCCCGAACAGAAGGCACTGCACTGACTTTTGGATGAAGAATATTTATATTAAGTAAAGTTGGCTTAATTGTAGAAAAGAAAAAAAAAAAGAAGTGTTTCATGTACAGTTTGGCTGTTACCTTGTTACTCTCACACTCCCTCATATTGTCTTTTTAAAGCCACTATTCTTTGATGCTGTATTATATAAGATGCGTGTGTGTGTGCGTGTGTGTGTGTGTGTGTACATACTGGATGCTCTTTTCTGTGAGCCTGTGATCCTCCCTGACCTGCTTCTATACGTCAGCTCTCTGTTTCTTTGTATGGTGTTTATTGCAGTAGTGGTTTTAGGTGGTGAAACGTACGATTGTGCATTTGTATTAGATTCTGGAAAAGTCGATGACATAAATGGCATTTTAAATGACACTTCCTGTGTTGTTCCTCTGCTTCTTTTGTTGGGTTAATGATGTTACATCAATCAATGTTCAGTACTAGCGAATTCATCTGAATAGAAAGTGAAATTTTCTGCCACTGGCTCCTGCTTGCTGGGGTTTTTTTTGTTTGTTTGTTTTGTTTGGGGGTTTTTTTTCTTGTAAATGTAACATATAAATCAATAATCTCCGACAGTCTTGACATTTGAATGAAAGAAAATATGGATATTTCATCCACTGATTCAGCCAAATGTAATTAAATGCGTTTGGAGTTCACGTAATGGCTCTTGGTGGTATTGTGGTAATGAAATCAATTGTCAACTAAATGCATTGTCGCATTGATCTGTCTCGCCATCTAGGAAATTGGTGACTGTGAACATCCAGAGATAAAAGCACCAGAAGCGTCAACACAAATTGACCTGACATGCAAAGCATTGGTCACGACAGCACTCAAGTAAATGACGTGTCAGACGTTTAAAAATAAAAAGATATTTTAATGTTAAATATAAAGACAAAGGGGACATTTTATTTAGCGGTAGATCCGAGAGCTTTACAGATCGAGGTGTTGCACTTCGCTCCAACGCCGGCAGAGGGCGGCGTTTCACCGCATAAGGAACCGTCTGAGTTCGAATACGCAAGACTCATTTTAGAGTCATATAATGTCATGCCAACAACATGACTAGAGCAAATGCCATCACAGAACATATTCCTGATGGGTGTATTTATATGTTCTTGAGTTCACGTTATTTAAAAATCAGTGTGAGTAAAAAAGACTACACGTTACCATCAAAAGTTCTCTTTTTAAGGTACAAAGTATACATTTTAGTTACAGACAATATCATCCACAAACACAGATACAAAGTAATCCATGATTAACATGTGGGAGCTGTCATGAACTGGGATGGTTCATGGCAAAGAATGGAGTCCACACATGAGTCCACACATGAATTAATTTATTAGCGAGTCACAGATAGAACCCAACACCAAACGAAGGTCAGGAGGCCAATTCTTATTTTCCTGGAGGAGGAAAAAAGAGCTCAGTCTGGAACCCGCTACCTGGATATCCAACCCTTAAAGCCCCTGTTCTCCCTCCACCCACAGGTGAGCCCGTTTCGGCCTAACGGCACATCCCAAACCTCCACCCAGGGAAACACAACCAGAGGGTCAGGCCCCCACAGAACACAGAGGCCAAAAAGCAAAACGCTGTCTTTAACTTCTGGATCCACCCTTAAACCAAAGCAGGGGCAAAATGTGATGATTGTGTCTAGAAATCATCCATTATTCTTGTGTCAAACGTGCTGCAAACACATAAATCAACTAAATCAACATCAGCAGATCCAACATTTAATTACCTGAATCAACTCACTCATCATAGGTGGTCATTTCTTTAGGACCTAATTTGAACAAGGGGGTGACATTTGCACCTAAAAATGTCTCAGGTCTCTGAATTTTCTGAACAGGTGCGTACACAAATGGAAGTATACAAATGGAAAACAGCTCGGTCGTGACTTCTTTTTGTCGTTGTGCTGCCTGATTATTATCTAAGAACAATGGAATCATTTCCAGCTTTATGTCTTTTGCCATAAATGCTGAAAGGAATTAAGCAACTGGATAAAACATTAAACAGACAATTGTATTCACTGATGCCCAGAGATGCTCAAAGATGATACAGGCACCTTTTTTTATTTATTTCGCACGCAACACAGAAGCAAGTATAATTAATGAATGTCCAGAATTAAATATTGAGTGCAATGCTATATCTGACCACGCGAGGGCACCAATGTCCTTATTACGCCTCAGTTTGCGTCATCAAGAGGGGACATTAATGTAAGAGCATCAAATATCGTCATTTCAGTGAGTAACATTCTTTAAAAATGTGCAATAAAAGCGTATGTTTCGGTGTCTTCTGTAGAAGATCACCTGACAAGTATATCTTAGATGAATTTGTTAATACACAGGTATGTTTCTCCCTGCAGAACCTTTATGCTTACATATATTAACACAGGACTTTAATAATTTAAGAGAATTTCATGGAAAATGTTTTCATTTGAATGAGTGTTTCATAACTAAACCATTGCTGCTTAAAACAATGCCAAGTGGATAACTTTTACACTTTTTGGTGACGTTTAAAAGGAGCCAAATGAGTTCTGTTTTGGGTCACGGACCACTTTATTAGTTGAAAATGTTCTATTTACTTTTAGAGTGCCCCCACCCACCCAGTGAATTTATAACTTGTCAGCATATTTGTACCAAGCAGAACATCAGTGGAAAATGTATTTTTAGAGGCTTCCTTTGTTGTCAGCCTATTCGCAGGGGTTGAGTTGGAACGCCTCCTTTTCAAATCTGTGTAAAAGCTTTTAAAATAGCTTTGGTCTTTTTTCTTTTTGTGGCTTGGAGTCACAGCAGCTGATTGATGTTCCAGCATTCTCCTCTGTGCTCCGGCCTAGTTTTGCATCTGTGCATCTCCTCTTTCCTTATAAAAATTCCGACCAGTAAAAGGCTGAGAGGATGAGTGATGGGTGAGAGGTGGAGCCGGGGCTGCTCCTTGTTCAGTTTGTTTTAAATCCGTTTGGAGAGGAAACTTTCATTGCTTGACGATTTATGAGCGGTCTGACTCCCAGTGGAATTGGTCCCCCCCCCGAGTGTAATAACCCCACCTTTAACATAAAATTTGAGTTTCTCTTTGGTGTTGTTTACTCAGTGTAAAAGGTGTTAGGTCCGGTGGAGAGCGGAGGGCCCCTCTGGACAACTCTGTGGAAACCATACCGCGGAGAAAACCTCCATCTGCTGTGACCACAAAACCCTTTGTGAAAATGTGAGAAAATAAATGTAATAACAGGCTCAGTTGGTACAATGGGGGAGTTAAAAACTGCAGCTCATTTCACGGGCTCTTAAAAGTCAGACGGAATGACTGAAGTTTCCCCACGAGCCGGAGCTTTAGACTCCATCATCAGCCTCTGTGACGCACAGCGTGGTGCCCCCCCCCCCCTTCCTGAGCGGAACAGGAAGTGAGTCTGTAGGGACGATAGTTTCTCAGGCTGAACGTCAACACTCTGGTGGGGGATCACTCGTGACTCACTGATGATGACGACCTATAGATGGCTCGAGCTGTCCCATGTGACAACACCACAAAGTGCTCACAGAGGAGAAGAGTCACTTTTGGCAGCAAAAACGGCCCGAATGACTAATTATCGGCCCATTCTGTTACTTTTCCCAAAAATTCCCCGTTTTGTCCCTCCCCTTCCGAAGTTCTGTCGCAGCGGGAGGCAGAAAGCGGCGCCTCGCTCCTCGCCGCCGTGGCCGTAGCCGTTGAGCTGTCATCTGCCCGTCAGCCAGGGCCGCGCTGACCTGCTGCACATGAATCCGCGAGAGGTGAGCTGGTGTGTGTGTCTGACCTTTGAGCTCAGCAGCAGGAGAGCTTATTGTGCAAATGCAGCGAGCGCGACTGAACTGTGCAATAAATCAGAGGGGATGACTCACTGCCTCCATATTCACGAGATTTATAATTGAAAGCATATTGCTGGGAGGAGGAACCCAACGCTGCTCTGGAGGCAACAGGTTTAGGGGGGTTAGAGGCACAGCGAGACTGAACCTGATGTAAAGAAGTGGTCAGACTGTTGAGTCGGTCAGTTGCAAAATGCTCCGGAATCTGCAGCATGTATTTCAAAAGTCATTACATTCCACACAGGCTGACAAGCGGCGCGCCTATTACCAGTCATTTTATTTAATCGCTAATATAAATACAGGGAGAATTGGTTTAATGCCGCTTCAAAAGCCCAGTTTTATACAGTTTGTGTCTCTTGCTTTGAGTCAGTAAACCACAAAGTAACCCAGCGGTTAGATCCGTCTCTTTCTACCCGCGCGAGCCCATAACTCGTGTCAGGGCCACTTTAAATCCACCAGGTTTACGTTAACATGTCAAAAAGGCACATTAGACGTTTCCACACACCAATAAACTGGCGTTTTATTGGTGGGGGTTGACAGAGGAGCCATCATGAGGTTGTATCCATGGTTACAGTTGCCTGAGATGTCGTTCAGACAGCGAGCGGGACGTCAGTGACGGGACAATAGAACCTCGTCCTCTTACCTTCTGCAGGCCTGAGAAATGGCCCATTTCATCCTTGGATTTAGTAGAAATGTGCGGCAGCGGCCGTCTTATCGCCCCACCGGCTGATCTTCGGCCGTCCGATCTTGCAAGAGACCGAAGTGGCGACAGTGATGGAGCTGATTTGGCCAGCAGCCGTCAGGCTGGCCCGGGGCCGGAGAGCCCATTAGCGAGGGCTCGGGGAAGCGTCCGTGCTGCTCTCTCTGGATCAGCCTCCTTCGCCGGCCTCAGAGGGCAGAAGCAGTGACTTGCTCAGACAAAGTGACACAGCACTACACAAGCTGGGCTCCATTCAGGCCCGTCACTCTTCATTTGATCCTGAAATAGACATTATCCAGATCAAACGGTACCATCTCCTGCGCCTTTAACCGATTAGCAACTTTGATTAGAGATATGTTACTTGTTATATTCCGGCTATTCTGAATTGTTTTCATGTGTGTCAAACGTTTAGCGTTACTGGATTTCTGTGGTTCTGTTCTCCTTCTGTGGTGCTGACTGATGGCCACAGCGCCAGGATCCCCTGACTTCTAAGACCTTCAGGACGGCCTCAGTCACGGTCCAACCACCTCTTCTGATTTATGGCAACTGACACGAACTCTGCCATCGTGATATGAAGGACGCCACGGCCTGTTTGGATTTCAGCGTCTGAGTCCGTTTAGCAGCGAGTCGGCGTGTTTGTCACAGTCCTGCGAGTACCGAAGTTTGACCGGCGGGTTTCTTTCATACCACGTTGGAAGGGGGGGGGGGGGTGATTCAACAAGAGCTCTGAAAGTTGTGATTTAGGGCTTCGGCTTCATTAACGACGGCCATTAACAAGTGGCTGAAGCGTCCACGTGTTTATGTGGACCGATGGACAGAACGACCAGGTCGGAATCTGAGCCGTCCTCTCGTTGCCATCAAGAGGTCACTAATGCAGTGGGGGCGAACTTTGAAGTGTCCTAATGGCCTTTATGGTGCCATGACCCGGCACCAGCTTCTATTAAGGGTGTCAGTGAAGCCTGGTTAGAGCAGCGTGACCCATTAGGTTTAACGAGCGCTGTCCGGGGCACAGCGGGCTCCTCTTCTTCCTCTCTGCGAGTGTTTAATGTGTCATCTACACACAGTTTTGACTGAGAGTGAGAGCAGAGGAAACCTTTAAAGTTTCGAGGGGTAGCGTGTCGCCCTGTGGAGTTCATCGGCCCTGTGTCCTGTGGGGTGGCTAATCCGTGAGTTTTGTTACATTTGGTGGGGTCAGACATTGGATTGGTCCTTTTTTCGGACGTGAATCACGTCTCCTGTCGGCACCAACGCGCTGAGATTGAGGAGCCAGCGATGAATCGGGACAGTCGCAGTGTTTAGAAAGAGTCATGGTTCTGTCAGATTTGTTTAACATTACAAAAATAAGAAACATTCCTTTCCATCAGGCGTGGACGTCCAATTCCTCGTCTCCAGCTGGAGGCTTCGGAGGGCGACGGCAGGCCTCCTGAGATCTGAGCGCCCTGTCCAAACACTCGCACGTGTTGCTGGGACGGAGCCGCAAATGGGAGCGCTCCAACATTCTTTGCAGGGCAAAGACCAGAGCGATGGCAAGATATGAACTGGCGCAGGTTCCCTTGTTTTCCCCTTGGCCTCGCTCCCCCATTGTTTTCTGTGCGTTGTCCCCACTGGTTGGGCCGCCCGTGGATGATGTTCCACACAAAGTTTGAAATAAAGGGGGGATTGATTACAGCCATCGTTCTGCTTGTGAGAGAAAGTTTGGAATGATCATAAGAACCTCTTTTTTTTTGAGGGCTGTGTTGTTGCATGATTGTGCCCCGACTGCAAAAACAAAGAACATCTGTGTGATGCTGCGTTCTGCATCGCATGACAGCTTTGTCTCGCCGAGGCTGGAACTGCGCCGCTGGCCGACGGCCACCTGGAGGCATTTAAGGCCCGTTCGAACAATTAGGCTTAACTTTGGGACTAATAGTTTGGACAGAACGCTGCATCTGGAAGCTGCAGGAAAGAACGGGATCCCCTAGCGTTCACCTTTAAAAGGAGATGTGCATGGTGACTGTATCAGTGGGGGGGGGGGGTCGTTGCGATTACCACGCAGGCATAACGTTTTATGACTAACGCCGTAGTTCCACAGTTTGGCTGATTTCATTCTTTCTTCAAAGACCATTTTGGGAGAAGCGCTTTTGTTCAGTGATGCATCAGGAACACTGATGCTGCTCTCATACGTCACTTCAAACAGAGGCTGAAAGCAGAACTAATGAACGGCCGCTAATGTGGTCATTAACTTAATATTTTAACTTATGAGACATAAATGAAATGAAAGCCCTTGTTGTGATCTCATCAAACGCAACGATGCCATCATATTCTCTCCGTTTAATCTCTTTCAATGTTCCTTTTTGAACAGCTTGTATTAGAGCGTGTTGTGTTACTGCGGTAATGAGCCACCCACTCAACTGCTGGAGATTCCTTTATTTCCAATCACTTCAGATTTGTCTTAACCTCTTCATCGTTTTCCGTGGTTCCCAATATGGACGGACTTCAGGGGCATGAAACCCAGCAGAAGTTGGAATTTAAAAACCTCTCCAACACTGTAAGTGCAATAAATATTGCAACGGCACGTTTTCTAAATTCACAAACAAAACTAGAAATGCTCGATTAATATCCAAAAAAAAAAAAAAACAACCAAAAACTGCTTAAAGCCATGAGACAAATGACAAAGAAAACCTCTGTAAACATCCAGAGTAGCTCATCAGAATAAGACACACCACTTTGATTTTACATACACTTTGAAATATTACTGCAACACTTAATGGGTTCATCTCTGGAGGTCCATAATTACACATAAGACAAAAACAAACGGACAAGCCCAGACAATAACATTGACCACATTCGCACAATATGGCATGATAAGATGTCATTTGCTTTGTTTCAGTAGTATCAACGTGGGTGGAGCTCCAGAGGGCTGAAGCTGAGGGACGACAAACGCACACTCGACGCACAAAAACACGCACCAGATCCTGCTTTCAATCTGACACGTCCGTCTTTCGGCTAACCAGGTTTACATTAATCCAAGCGCGGGTTACGTATTATAGTCATAAGGGATCTGAACAATATTGGGATCAAACAAAGTTTACAAAAAGTGAATTCTCGCTGCAAAATAGAGGCGGAACTGGGGAAAATCTCAAGTGGAGCCTGTGTCAGTTAACCAAATTCATAATACTGTCAATATAAAAATTCATAAATAGAAAATGGATAATGAAAATAGCTTTTAAAGTCATCACATAAGCTTCGGGGTGGTTGGATCATGAACAATCCCGATTTTGTGACCACTAAATAACAGAATAAGCTGTACATTAATCAATAATGTAAAGTGTTAGTTGCAGTCCTAATCTCAAGTAGGAGCGCCTCATCGGCTCAACAAACCCAGCTAGAAGGAGAGCAAAATGGATGCTTTATTGGCAGGAAGGAGGTTCGTCTGCAGCCCAGCACCGTCCCTGATATCAGCCTGCGATGCAGCTGCTGACGGGCCTGATCCGGCGGGGGTAACGCGCACGGGCACCCCTGCAATCACAGCACGCAGCCGCCGCATTCCTGATGTCCCCGCATCATGTTACTGAAAGAGCGGCGATGTGGCCCGCAGCCACATGGGGCCAAGATTCCACGCTGCTGAGAAACATGCGTGCCGAGGTGCACGCTCACAGGTCAGGTCAGCCCACTTTGATGCTAATTAAGTGTGTCTATCTGTGTTTGTTTACTGATTGATGGTGACGTGACCGGTTGAAGGCTGCTGTTGTGCAACGTTGGCCCCTTCTGCCAGCGGTTTCCTGTAACCTGAGGCCTGAACCTAGCGGGGGAACCTGTGGAGACGGTCCTAGGGGAGGAAATGACACATTGGTTTGAAACTGCTGCCAATCCAAAGCCTCCACTCCTCCCAGACTACGCTGGCAGACGCCATCCCTGCACTCACTCACATGCTCCTTACTTAACTGCCTTAAATCTCTTCTTTGGAAGGACGAAATGTTTTCCCTCGCTGCCAAATATTGTTTTCTTTTTAGAAAAGGGGTTAGAAAGGGAATTTTCTCACTTGTCCCACATGGGTGGCCTTATTTTTTTTAAATGTAATTCAGAGCACAAATACTCCTTTAGGTACTTCAACTATCTATACTAGAGGAGACAAGTGTAAAGGAATAAAACACAAAGGGCAGTCTGGGTGTCAGTCACCAAAGAACAGAGCGGAATCTTCTAAATGGAAACACTGTACGGCAGAGTCGGAGCGCCTGGAATACCAAAAGCATTTGAAGGTCGTTAGGTTTTGCAGATTTGACTGACACTCGTCACTAACAGATCGCCACATCACGGATGATACCCAGTTTAACATCGATATCGGACCTGAGAGACGGAGGAATCGCAACAGAAAACATGATGTCACACCTCTCCTATTTCTCTCACTTTCAGCATCTGCTGATTGTCACAGTCACAGTTGTTATCTCGGCTGCGTCGGCTGCTGTATTGGCCTCCGTTATCTTGGCGGTCTCTCCCTGTTCGTTTGACCTGCGTTATCAATCGTGCTCTCAGAAACGCCCCCTCCTCCCCCACAACTCTCGCCGATGTTTAAGAGAAGGGTCATATGGGGGCAGGGTGGTCCTGGCCCGGGACATCATGTTGCCCAAGAGATGGCTGCGCTGTGTTCCTTGGCCTTCATTCGCAGCGCAGCTATGCTGGAGGATTTGCGGTCCGGATCAACGTTGAGGTCGTAGCCATTGATCCCACTTCCCATCCCGGGACCCCCAAAAAGGCTGCCCATGTGCGTCTGTCCCATGTGGCTGCCGCCTGGACTGGGCACGCCCAGGAAATCGGCAACACCCGCGGGACCGTGAGGGTGAGGCGGCATGCAAGAGGAGACGGGGTCACAAGGCACAACACAGCCAGGCACTGGCGACGCTCCGCTGCTGCTTCCGATCCACGTCGGGTTCTGGATCTGAAGTGGAAAAGTACGTGTTTACTGCATAAAACATCATTCAATTAAAGTTACACCCCGCACCATTACACCCTTGTGTTAGCAGGTTCCTTTACTTTCCTTATGTTGTTTACTTCCCCAGGTGTTAGCATGTTTAGCAATTCTCAGCTAAAAAGCTAAATCCAAAAACAGACATGTAAGGGTAAAAGCTGGACTTGTACAAATGCAACTCTAAACCGGTGTTTGTAAATGAGAATTAGACGAAGGCCAACATATGATTGGGACATATACCTGTGCATAGTTTTCAGGCCGGGTCAGTATAGGGAGCTCGTAGGCAGTAGAGAAGTGTGTCCGAACCTGCTGCATCTGGCCAAAACGCTCCCTCTTTCTCCATTTGGCTCTACGATTCTGAAACCACACCTAAAAACGATCACAACACCAAAAAAAAAAAAAAGCTTCAGGGACATTCAAAGTACAAACCAGCAACAAGCCCAAGTTCTTTTGTGCAAAGAACAAAACTGTTCTCTCCTCGCAGCAACTACACGTCAGAAACCGAACCACATAAAACAAAGACAGTGAAGCGTATAAATTCTGCTGCACATGAAAGTCCAGGCCCGGGTTTTAAGACTTGACGTGCCTTTAAAGTGCCGTCCGCTCAGAGCTATTGATGTGAAAATGTCGAGTCTCCCCCGGTGCTGCACCTTTCAGCTCCTCCCTTTGATACACAAGCGTCTGCCTCCCTTCAGGCTGCCAGCGTCGACAGATCCACATCTGGACCTGTAGCCATTCATAAATCACTGGCAGAAAGGTGTGCTCTCCCCCACATGTCAGCACTGTGGGATACAGTGGGGAATCCTTCTGCGCACTCCGTGACAAAAGTTCAAGTTCTGCCCGACGACATGCTTTTCTTCGTCCATTATGTAGGTATTTGATGCATGAAATAGGTTCTTCAGGGTAATTTTATCTCATGAGACAGATAGTTACAGGGGCTTGGCCAAAAGGCTGATTTTTCTTTTATGGTACCTGCTGACAGACCGAGTCCAGGCTTCATAGTTCACCTCTTCATGGAAGGTGTTGGATTAAAGCAAAGTGAAGGGTGAAAGACTGAGTGAAAGAGTTAAAAATTCAGCAATACTAAGATAAATGCAGCCAGCCTTGGCCTTAAGGCTCCCTAATGTGGTAATATGATAAGTGTGTTTATTCTTTGTTTTGCTTTTCTTGGGATTTCTTCCGCTTTTTTTCCCCAATTTAGAAGTTTATGTGGGGTTTTTATGGAGCAGCCGAGCACACTGCACGATAATCAACTGATCCAGAGTCAGAGTAAATGATAAAAAAAAACTGTGTACACTGGCAAGGATGTAAATCTGCCCCATTAACTTAGTTGTGAGAAACTTAGTTGCACCATTGATGTTTTTCGGACCTCTCAGGATCGACTCCTCCTTTCCTGGCCTACTGATCCTCACTTTCTGAGATGGTCACGGTGGTTTGCACAAACTCAGTCGTGGTTTTTTAAAAAAAATTAAAAAAAATAATCCTTGCTGCCTTTCGGTTTGGTCCCAGTCTGATTCTAATCATCTATTTTTTTGCTGTTAAGTCACAAAAATCAGTGGTAGTATTTTTAAATGGGACCCAATTCTCCCATCCTCAAAGCCAAGAACCAAAGGGGGACAACAAGTCCTCACTTGTTTATCTGTATCTATTTGTTGGTTGTCTGAATTTTGTCCTCCCAAGAGGGAAACAGAAACGTTTTCAAAGAGAAGAGAGGCAGCGAGAGAGAGACATAGACAGAGAGAGAGAGAGAGATCGTGCTTCAGCAAAGTGGTTTGAACTTGGATTGGGACTTGATTCCCGGCCCAATCAACTTGTGGTTTCCAAAGTCCCTGACAAGCAATTTCCCCTCTGTCAACCTCCTGAAATCCCCCTTAATGTTTCTTCATCTCTCACTTTTTCTCTCAGTCGCGTTTATTGACATGCATGTGAATTTTTCACATGCACAGCGCCACATTGTTACACGAGGAGCAGCTATTCTAAAACTATAGAAAGTGTCTGTTGTGAGGTTCAAATGCAGCATTGCCAGATTGTCTGCAGTGACCGCAGAGAACGAGTCCACTAACGTTTATATGTTAGATGCAGTTATCACACTGGTCTCCACCTGGAACGTGAGTTCGGTTATATGTTATATATCTGCAGTGTGGCTCAGAACGTATTTGTGCTCCGTGAGGGTCCGGGATCCGTTATAATTAAATGCGTAAATTCAATAACATTGAGAAATTGTCATATATTTTCTTTGGCTCCTCTTTGGTTGTATGAGCTCAAAACGTTACAGAACCCCAAACACAGGCCGTTGCACAAAAAGGTCTTGATTGGACCCAAACTTTGGCCCCGATAACGTAACGTTTTTGGGGTGGAAACGCAGAACTTGAGTTCTGTTTTGACTGTCCGTTTACACAGAAACGCCTGAAAGTGATACGAAAACGGGCTCCGGTGTGAAATGTCTCAAGCGTCACCGCATTCGTTGTTGTGTAAGTGCAAACTGGAGCAAATTCAGAGATTTGGGACGTGCACTCCACAGCTGCAGGCAACTGAGCTGAGTAGTCGTGGACCATATACGTAGACGACAGTAACCGTAGCAACGGCGCCAGATCCTGGGGACCCGCTGGTGCTCTTCGCCATCACAAAGCTCAGTTAGACGCCGGGTGAGGTTCATTTACACGTGTTCTTGTCCAAAACGCTAACACGGCTATTCGATAGGACAACTTATTGGTGTTGAAGAACCAAATATGTGGCGCTTAAATGCCAAACTCATAGAAGTCAGGCGAGGCCAGCGATGAGGCGGGATTAATTGCCAAGAATCAAGAAATTAAACTCTTCTTTTCATTACCCCTTTGTCAAAATCTCTCCCCAGCCGCCGCGGCCAGCTCCTCCCCGCGTCCCTCTCCTCCCACCTCCCTTTTAAAGTCAGCGAGGGGAAGTAGGGATATTGGAAAGTGAGATGGGAGAATGTTCAAACTGGAGCTTGTTTTCATTTCATGTTTAATTTCCTGACGCCTAAGCCCTCGGCTTTCCGCAGCTAACCTCTCTGACCTTCCAGAGGCGTGCAGACGAGAACAGCGGACCAAGAGTCCGCATAGACAGACACACACACACACACACACACACACATTGGGGGCATGCACAGCGGAAAACATCCACTGACATAGAATGATATACACAAAATCAAAGTGGGCCGCAGCCGTGTGTTCTTTTAAGCGGGACGTGCTCGCGCACTTTCTGGAACCTTTCATCAACGAGCGGCGTCTGAGCACATACATGTCCCTCGTCTCGGTTTGGCACCGAGTGTGTCGTGTTTCACAGAGGGTTTGTTCTGCGTGGCTCTCTTTGAACAGCGCGGAGAAATGAGGCTCAAGCCAAATAGTTTGGCGGGGAGATCATTGAGGGAACATTGTGAGGTCACATGTGTCCTTTGCTCTTCCGTGTCTTCTGCTCCGTTCTCCAGATTCAACATTTGTTCACAGAAAGGTCTGATTCTTAAGCTTTATCGTTTAATGACGAACAATGAAGCCCCAAAGGCTTAAGTTTACAAACTGAAAACACCTACTGTTCTTATTTTATCAAGCAGACATCTGCGAGGAAGGTGCCTCGGTGCTGTAGGAGCTTGGCGGCGATACAGTAATTGCTAAAGACGCTGACAGCAAAAGGCAGCTTACAGAACCATTAAAGACCTTTATTTATGTGCCAGAGCCAGCAGGAATAGAGAGGAGTCGAGAGGGAGAAGGAGGGCAGAGTGCAGCGCTCCAGAAGCAGCTTTTGAAGTCCAGCCGTCTCACCTCATCTCTGTCACCCAGGACCGCGGTGATTGTGAGTGAGTGACTGCCTATGCAGCCCGGCCGCCTCCTCCATTAAGTGTGTGTAGGCAGTGTGGTGAAGTTCAAGTGAAAGCTAATTGCGCAACACAAAGGTTTGGTAGCATAAGTCGCAGATGTGATTCTGGAATCCTGGTGCCCGACTTTATTAAGAAATTTGTCATCAAAATGAGAGCGGAAACTGCGCGGTTGACGGCTTGGGGTTAAAAACGACGACAACGAGGGAAAAAAGAAAACGGCGGTACTCTGATTTCAACGGCTGTTGTGTCTGAAGATGAAGAGGATTAGCTGATCACTTGCCAAAGCTTCCAGTGCCCCTTGGTATTCAACAATTGCATATTCCTGGACTTTGTCTTGATGGACCCCAACCTTAAATTGTGGGGTTTAGCCTTGATTGTGTGTATATTTAAGGTCTGATTTTGAAGTATGGTTTAAACCCCACAGTGACTCAATGGAGCCTGCTGTGCGCCTGTCGGATGAGGACCTTAATTATATTCATCTGGGGAATAGATGGCTCTGTGAGAATGCAACATGAAGTAGTTTACTGTACCTCCAGAAGGACCAGGCCCGGTTCTCTGTCCCTGACTGTGTCTCGGACTGCTTGTGAAAATTGAAACTGGCATTTCAAAGTGTTTTTTGTTTTTATATTCCTACCAACTTAACTTTTCCTTTTTTCCCATGAGTGTTTTTTCCTCTCTCCCCGCCTGAAGGTTTTTGTGTCGAAGCAGCTTGAACGCAGCGTAACTTTCAGGAGAAACCCTTGACCTATGACCTCCCAGCAGAGTCTGCTGCATGTAAGAGCCAAAAGCGAGTATTCCCTCAGTCCCACCCAGCCCACTCTGGAGCACAACTGGCAACCAGAACACAAGATGAGAAACAATAGGCCTCACTGTCTGCTCTGCTCAACAGTCTTTGTTACCGTGCCAGTCCCAGCTCTCCCAGCACTCTCTGTCAGTTCTCACAGGGGTTTCTCGCATGCAAGCATGCACGAGTGCAGGAATACAACACACCTCTGGGGAAAATGCTCTTAGAAAAAGAGCTGGATCCATCATTTCACCAAGTGCGATAAAACAATGCACGCCTTTTTTTTTTTGTCACCCAAATCAGGAAAGAGTGATGTTGATGCTTCTTTCCATCTGAGTTGTGCTGTGAAGAAGCTGCGCTTCAAAATAAAACATTTGCTAGTGTTTAGAAGGATTCCATGCCTGCCTTTTAAATGCCTGACTTGAGTGATGCAAACACAGCTGGAAGCTGAACACACGTCGATCCAAAATACCCGCTGAACCAACTCACGTACTCCTGAGGTCAGAAAACCAACCTGATCTTGCTTCAAAGACCCCAACATCTTAATCGACAGTTTAATCTGATTACATCTATGGACCAATGCATATTTAAATTTGGGTGGAGATTTTATATGAATTGAGGATCTTCGGCAGCTGAGAGCTGCCCCCTAGTGGGCAGGTGGCAGAAGCTCAATACAGGCTCTTGTAGTGTATATACATTTGCCCAAGTGTGATATATGAAGACTGCCATTTCAGTGAAGAATGTAGCTTCCACATCCTCAAATCTTTAGATTTTTCCCTGTATGTTGTTCTGTGCTCACCTGAACACGAGCCTCCGTCAGATCGGTCCTCAGCGCCAGCTGCTCGCGGGCATAAACATCTGGGTAGTGCGTCTTCTGGAAGACCTTCTCCAGCTCCTCCAGCTGGTAACTGGTGAACGTGGTACGATTACGTCTTTTCTTTCCTTTATTGCTCTCGGCCTCCGTTTTGTCCAAGGGGCTGGAAAGTTCGGAGCCCGGCCGCTCGCTCTGCACCTTCTCACCGGGCGCCTTTAGGTTCAGGTAGCTGCCTTCCATCCCAGAAGGGTCCACACTCGAGGGCAGCTCGGATTCTGTCAGGCTGCTGTTGTCCTTTCCTGCGGGAGGAAAAGAGAAATCAGGTGAACCCTAATGAATGAAGTTTATTCTTAACATCCGTTGTGCTGCTGCCCTGTGGTGCGGACACGGTGGCTTTCGATCTTGAAGTGCCTGAAGAATCTGGAGCTTTGCATGTTAACATATCTCAAGTGGAAACCAGCTTCTGACCATTGTAGAGCTGTGGAAAAGTGCAAACGCTGCCGATCACGCTGTTGCCATTAATTAGAGTCCATATTCTATCGCTGAAACACAACAGACCTGCTCTTTTTGTGGCTGAAACCACAGTTCCCAGTCTTCTCCCAGCAAGCACGTCTGTTCATCATCACTCTCACCAAACACAACTACTTTAAGCTTACATCACCTCTGCTGTTTTATTTTGAATTTCCTAGGCCTTGTCTGCATGCATCAGGTCTCCAAATGCAGATTTTGACGTGCGCGAGGTGAAACCTCCCCCTCGTCTCCACCCCCCCCGCCTCCATCTTCAAGCATGTATGGTGGACCTTGTGCGACCGCACTTACTCTTGCTCCTGAGATGTAAACAACGTTTTTGTTTGTCGCCTTTAATTTTCGAGCGTGTCCATTTTGTCTGACAGACCTCAGTCTGTTCCTGTCGGAGCTTGTTGGCTTTTTTGTTTCCTTTCAGGAGATGAAGAAGGCTGCCCTTTCTCCCTCAATAAACAAACATCTGTGTGAATAAATAAGCTGAGGGGCTCTGCTTGTGTGCCAGTGAGAACAGTGCACTCTGTCAGTCTCTGTTTTGGCCTTCGCTGTGAATGGGCCAACGGAGCGCCCCGTCCTAACTCCATTAGTCTGAAACATGCTCAGAACCGTCTCTTCCAAGTAAACACACTTGTCTTTTGCAACACCAGCATTTTTCCAGTGTTTGTTAGTTTGCAACCAGAGCTAGAAATAGTTTGGGCCGATCCACGTGCGTCCTGTGCGCGCGCTTATGCACTGGACTTTCCTTCGGTAATGTCCCAGCAAAGTAAGCTGACATCTTGTGGCTCCGTCAGCTCTCTGCAGGCAGCCGTCAGCGAGGTGCCAGAATGGTTGCGGAGTGATGAGGCCGCCAGTGGCTGCGTGCAACATGCCTGTTTGTTATTGTGGATTAGTGCGCCTTTGACCTTTAGTGCGTGAATCCCACAATGAGATGTCAATTGTCAACCCTCCCCTGCTCCCCACGTTCACCAACTGAAGCCACGAGGGAGGGAACGGCACAGATTCCCCAGCTGGAGTTCGTGACCTCATATCACTGTAGCCCACCTGTCAGACCCCCTTACAGTCTTCACGCAGGCAGATGTTCTGACTGCTCCAGCCCCTGTGCTGGCCTCCACTGCTAAAAGAAGAAGTGAGGGAGGTCAAATCCAGGTTCCTGTTTGGCATATGGAAGAAAGCGCAATTACGTCCCTGAGCAAGGCAGATATCCTGTAAGCAGAGATTACAGCTGGGCACGATGGTGGGTGGAAACCTTGTGAGCCTTATACAGGCCATATCAGCAATGTTTAAACTGGAATCTGGTCTAATTAGACCTACCTACAAAGAAGAGGTTTGATTTCTGGAAGGGGGCGAGGGAGGTATGTTTAATTGCCCTCCTACTCTGTTTCCTCCCCAGTTTCTCTTCTCTGTCACGCTAACCACACAAAGTCCTTCGCCACAAACATCTTTAGTGTTTCTCCATGTTGAGCTGTCTCTTCTGCACACTGTTCTGGAGAACACATTTATCAGACACTACACTTTTTTCAGGGGAGCCAAGATTCCAGTGTGCTGGCTCCAGTGATTTTTTTTTTCCTTCTTCTTCTTCTTGGCAATTACAAGAATGTGTTTTTGACTGTTGTTCCCATTTTGGGATTTCACCAACAGATGCAGAGATGCAGCAAATATCACCAGCTGATCCCACAATTTGCCGGAGTTGCTGTGTGACGAGCTGCAGACCTCTCCAGTTAGGTGAGGTCAGATGTTTACTGGGGTCAGCAATTTAATCACTGCAGAAAACAGAGAGAAAACATCAAAGTGTAATTGAACTGGTTGTAAAGCAACAGGGCACCCTCTCCATTTTTATGGAATGGGATGGGGAGGGTCAAGTGAAGCCATATAAAAGAAACACTATAAATTAGTAACCTGGGGAAGGGTTAATGACCAAACACTAAATAGGGAAGGGAATGCTTTTAAACAGAGTGCTCTCTAATGTTCTCTCAAACACACAGAGTTGACGGCATTCTGCCACATTAGCGCAACATTTATGATACCTTATAAGGATCAAATAAAGTCAAATAAAACATTAGCTTTTGTGGCGATTAATTCCGCATTTATTGCCGGTCCTCAGACGTGCTTTGGGCTAGATTAATTTCCCCTAGCATGGTTCCTAAGACTTATGTTGACTGTTGGTTCCTCAGTGGAAGGGAGGCTCCCAGATGTTCTCGAGGAGAGATCTATGCCAGCAGCTCATGCAGGAATGCAGATTCACTGGGGAACCAGAACTCTGTTCAGCCTCACTCCTGATGAATTGATACGGTCATAACCTCACCACTGTCATCATACCTCTGGCTATCTCTGGCTCACTCTCTCACATAAACCAGGCCCACAAATAGTTTGGAAGTTCTGGGGATTAAAAGGAGAGTTCCTGACACTTAATTATTAGAATATCAACCTAATGTTGAGACAGTAATAGTAGTAGTAGTAATAACTTCCAGGTCGGGGTGAAGATTGTTTTCTAATTACTCACTTTGAAGCAGCGTTTCAGGCTCAGGGCGAGGAGCAACGGATCATCTTTTAGCCTCACATTTGTGCTGACAAGAGATTTTACAGTTTTTCCTTCTCACATTTATAAATGAAGGTTATAGTCCAGCGACTCCAGTGAGAGGATTTGGGGGCATTTTTACTGCCCCAAATCCAGCAAACGGAGCAGTTTCTCGGCACCGACCGGATCGAGTTCTTGTGTGCGTTTGAAGTGTTCCACAGTTTGAACTGAGAGAGAAACCTCCATCCTTCTAAAGGTCATGATGTCATCGTTTCAGGCCCACTCATTATGCATTCTAATATACTCAGGTTCTCAGAGACAATCGCCAGTGTATTCAAACGTGCCGTCCTGACAGTTGCTTAGCTCCGAACACAATGTGTTAGTCATCAGCACATGCCTAACTTGTGACTTCACTTTTCCCAAGTGCTTAAAAGTGTATTTAACATGCTCTATTTTGACAGGATGCTTTTAAATCACTGCCAGGAGTTTTGGGGGTCCTATTTTGGTTTTCGTACGCCCAAAGGAAAAACTTTTTACATATCACAGGATGCTTTGATACTTTAAAGGGAGGAGGGGGTTTGTGTGAAGGCCCCGAGTCTGAGAAAGCTGCGTGCTATTTTGTGAAACCGTTGGGCGAGTGGCAATCTTCTCATAGCCACCAGAATGCAATATTGAACTGCCTTTCAACCACAAGCGGATAAATGCAGTGACTCTGACTTTCAAATCCAACTTTGGCTCCTTTCAGATACATAATGTGATCATCTTTTTGTCATGGGGTTGTGTTTGCAAAACTCCGCCGCCACTTCCACAAATAAAAACGGAAAGTTATGAAACGCCGGCAGGCGAGCGCCAGGGAAATATAAGTTCATGTAAACACGCACATGTGCGCAACTTTCCCAGAAATCCTTTTATTTCTCCCAAGTAGATCAAATCATGACCCATTATGTTCGTTTCTGACTCGGTGCTTATTTGCTCAAGGTATTGTTGAGACAGGGTTATGTAAACCAGCTCCACTTTGTCATCTCAGGGACTCCGTAGCTTTGGTGAACTGATGTTTGGGGAGCATGAATAATAACTATAGGAGCCTGTAATGCACATCTGTCTTAGATTAATGCAGACCTCTCCTGCAAGGCTGACCTGCATTCCTCAGCGCTCGTTCAGCTCCGGGGTTTTTATTTCATTCATCACTGTGTGTGCAGGTAGACGGCTCCTTCCCCGTCCTCACCGTGGGACAGTCTCACTGGCTGAGGTGCATTTAAGGAAACGACCTCTCCGACCTGAGTCACTGCGAGCAGAGATCACTCACGATATTCCAAGTTATTCTCCAAGTTGGGGAATTATTGATCCCCATGTTACACAGAATCTGCAAAATAGGCTGGAACATTTTCATTTGAGGTTTAAAGACAGATTCTCAACCCGTCTTCAGTTACAAGCATTAAAAATGATGCACGCCGACAGTATATTTCCCCCATTTTGCACTCCTGCATTAAACACAATGATCACATTTGCAGATTTGTGGGAGTCACAGTCCCCCCCACCCCCAAACTCCACATTATCACCAATGGGTCGCCATGGGAACGCGATTACATTTCAAATTTGATATTACCACAGAGAAAAATCTCCTTGGAGGATGATGATTTTGTCATCACGATATAGATAAAGCATTGCGCAATATATCACTCCTTGAGGACCACACATAAAAGCGCGAGCCTGTTGACGCCTGGGGCTTTGGCAAGACCCCAAAATATCCTCCCCCAAGCCACGATGCCTTCATCTGGCTGCAACATTTTCAATAATAACATTGCAGAGCTCTCCCCAGGGGAGGCGTGATACATTTAAAGATGGTGTTTTAATGGTTCTGTCAGCGAACTTGCCAAACCAGATCGCTTCACGCTTTAATCTCGTTTGGAGGCCTCGCTCTCGCTATCGTGATACAGCGATGAAGAGTGGCTCCAGTTGTTTCTGATGTAAATTAATTGGACAACTTCACACTTTATACGCTGGCAAAATCTGACGCGCCAAATTGTGAGATGAATTTTCGTCGCGTTGGTTCCAAACCAATCTGCAATTATACGAATAAACACGCGCTGATTTATATAATATTTAGATTTGAAATGTGATGCTGATTCAAAACGAAGTGCCACGATTTCTGAAATATACTTACAGTTATTAAAACAGGCAGATGTAAGAGATAAGAGCCTTATATAGGTAATATAAGGCCTCCTGCTGAATATTTGTTCTCCTTAAACTTGTAGAAATCGATCGTTCGGGTCCTTGAGAGGGTTTTGTTTCTTTTTTAAATCGTATTTTAAATCTAAAAAAATAAATTCCGTCTCCACGATGCCTCAAAAAGCATACTTAGATTAAGAATTTTGCGTGCACGATGGAAATGACTTGAAAAGTCGGTAAGGTTTCAAATAATTGCTATTTAGACGCGTCTAAATCCCTAAATATTTAAATCAGCGACTGATTTTGATGTTTGCTTCGTTTTCTAAACTCCAAAATGGTCTATTTAGGAACTGGTGGAAGGTCTATGACTAATAAATAAATCTACGAATCAAACACGATGGATGATGCCAATGACACGAGTTTTTAATGTAGTTCCATTTATGTCCTTGCACACATACAGATTATTGGAGAGATTTCCGTGCGTGTTTGCGCGCGTCCTGGTGATTTACTGTACTTCAGACTTGAATATTGAGATAATTCACGGCACGTGTATGTTTGTCAGTTGTGAAAATAATTAGAGCGGACGGACGAACGTACAGAGAGGATTGAGAGTGTTTCTGCGGCTTCACCGAGAGGCTCGAAAACCTGTTACTTTCAGATTCAGCCAAACAGATGCAAAGATTTGTCTGATAATCACATCTTCACACACTCCTATTAGAATGATAGATTATAATCAGGGTTTATGGAGAAATAAAGCATAAAGGGTGAATTAGGGTTGATTTTTACTTGGGTCCCGATCGGGACAATTTTCTATGGTGCCATTTTGTTCTCGTGCGCTCTCAACTTTATCATAAACTTCAGCATTTTAAGGAAACTTCTGGCTAAAATAGGGATTCATTTGGTCATAAATCAAGAAGATTTGATCCTCTCTCCCTTCTTTCCTCGCCGAGTTGCAGATGCTGCATTTAGCCATCTGTGCGCTTTCCCGTCGCCGCTTCCAAACTTTTAAGTTTCATCTTTTCTGCACTCACCATAGCAAGAGACGAGTGTCCCGTTGAGCCCGCTGTCCGAGTGCAGCTTGCTCCCCTCGGGTGGAGTCTTGCAGGTCGGTCTCTGCATGAAGAGCTGGTATTTGTTGAAGGTGCTGTCTTCAGCGCCATCCAATGATTGGCACTCCTGCTGGAACGGGCTCCTGGACTTCTCTGCGTAAGGCGGCTGCCCTTTACCCGGGATAAACGTGGGGCTGTATTTGGTTTCAGCGGTCGGGAAAGTCCTGAACTGGTGATCCCTACCTTGCGCAGTAGATGTGCTGTAGTACGAATCCATCGATGTCATGTCGCAGTATGAGACGCACGCTGCGTTCATACCTAAAAGGATATATTTTAAAAAAAAATAAAAAAAAATCCACACGGCGCTTGTTTCCCACCCCTCTCTAAAGGCAGCAAACGCTCTTCACAATTTCTCATGCGCTGACAAACTTGCACTGACGCACTCTTGCATACACACCCGCACACTGGCGCATCTGGGACTGGTTAAAAAAATGAATCAGATGCTTTCCAGAGCCTGCAGACCGAACAAATGCTAAAAGCCCCCTGAAGGTTTGTTGGGGTAAAGAGAAATGCCTTGCTCAAGCAGATACCGCCTCAGTAGCCTATAGTGTATCTGTCACGCACGCGCTTACGCACGCACACACCGACCTTCAAGATCCGTACACGTGAAGTGTAGATCCAGCCCGCGCCGTTGTGCAGCCAGTAAAAATGGGAGGTCAAACTTTTTGCTAAACACGCGGAGACACAACACATGACATTTATTTAATTAGAGGATGAAACGCATCTGATCTTCGGCTCTTTCACTCGCTAACAAACCTCTGACTGAAGCTTTTGTGCTAAAAAGTTTGTCCTTTTCCACGGAGCCATCCTTGATCAGCAGAGGGGGAAAAAAAATCTTCCACATACCTTCAAAAATATAATGGTGCCGGGCCCAGGATTTAAGAGCATCCGTGCCCACTTATGCTACAGGACAGAACCGGATCAAGGTCAAGAGGATTTGTGTGGTTCTGGTGTGAGAAACAGGACGGATAAATGTTCAGTAAATGTGAGCTGATCATCTCTACGATTTTAAGGCTTCATCTGAATGAACGAGAGCAGTCAAACAAGGCAAATAGGCCTGTTTGGTGCGCAGTGGTGAAGCCGCGCCAGCATTTTAATCCCCCTGCCTATAAAACAAAGCAAAGCAGATTCAATCCCGTCATAATGCGCATTTTAAGGAAACATCTTGACTCAAACCCGATATGAAGTTAATTTGATTTGATCATCTTTTTATTAGCGAGAGTGCGGGCCTGTAATAATAATAATAATAATAATTTTGACGGTCTTCACTATAATTTTCGAATGATGAAGTTTGGTGATTTAAGAAATCGTTTTTTACTGTAAATCATTAAGAAAAACGATATCCTGAAGCAACAGACGCAATTGTCGAGTTTTTCTCCTGAAAGTAGAGAGGGAAAAAAATCTTTCATGTAATGATAATTTAAAGCTTGCGGTCTTGTTAATAATCAGCGTCTGTTTTACTGTGGTTCAGCCTGTTTAAAGTTTGAAATTAGGGGCCTTTTAACGCCTTGTCTTTCTCTTTTAATCTTTTGTTAAAATAAAATTGAATATTCTGCTTTTGTCTCTCACAAGTGCGTCTTGTTTTGTAATTTATCATCTCAATTATGGCTTTAATTTGGGAGAATAATATCTACATTTTTAAAATTAAAATGTATAGGTGCATTTATTTATTTGAGCATTTATAGAACTAGGATCTTTAGTATTCAGTTGCTGCAACACTGTTTCCTATGACAGTGGCTCAAAAAATCATGTTCTTTGGTCTATTTGTTGAAATAGTAAATATACCTTTCCATTTATGTAAATTCATATTTATATATATGCTTTAAAGAAATAATACTCAGTTGTTGGTTTTTAATTTTCCAAAGTGAAACGAAATCAGGCCTGTGTCATATGTGCTGCAAAAATTGCATTTATTGGGATAGTATTTACCTCTTTCATGCAGCCACACTTTCAAGGGATTAATGTTTAGTTTCAAAGGTCAAATAATGACAAAAGGAATTAGTGGGTCTGTTCACATTTCTTTTCCTCTCCTGCTTTCTTAATTCTTTACACTTAAATACGATGTCATAAAACTCAGATACCAGTAATAACGACGCCTTAAAGAGCCTGCCACAGTTTGGCACAGTTAAACAATCAAAAATGACAGATTTCTTCTCTGGCGGCGGCGTATAAGCAGGCCTCCACTTAATATAAACCACCCCACAGCTACAGGCAAGGCTCAGCTGTCACAGATATGCATCACTCGTGCGTTGCGTTCTCTCTAAAAGGTTTCCACTAAATGGCGACCGGTCTGTTTAACTTGCAGCGGGACTCATGTGCAGGTATTGGCTGCTGAGGAGACAGGCTCTCCGCTGATGCAGCAGCTCGTAGCCTCTGGGGTTTATGTTGGCACAGGCCTTGTGTGCATCAACAGCAGGGTCCCCACAAGCTCCCCAGCTATCAGTTCCTTGTGTGTGTGCGTGTGTGTGTGTGATGGACTGGAGAAAGTGCTGTAGGTTAGGCTTAACATTGCTGTTGTGTTCAGTGGCTGTGGGAAAGGCCAGACATCATGAGAGAGGATCTTCCTGGAACATTTTTAAGGGAACAACTCTGTCAGAGAGCATTTTGGAAACTTGACAGATGAGACAATGACAGGCATATAGATGTGTATATTGTGACCTGTGCACACATTGGGACTGTAAATACTTTAAGGTCGGTAATTCAGCTCTGGACCCGTCATATCACAGCTGCAAATCAAGCCTCTCTCATTCCTTTCCCCACAAGCCCATTTTAGGTTGACATTTCTCATTGTTTTCACCCCTCTATAAAGCTACCCTCAGATATAAATTATTTTCTGGTCAATTTCAAATGTTCATGAAATCATTTTATTGTCATATTGTTGCCACTTTAATTATGAATACATAGCTGTTTGATTACCAGCTGTCTGGGGTCCTTTAAACACACATGTGAAGGCTCATTATAGTTGGTTTATTATAAGGGGAGAGAATTCTGGGTCATTATTCTGGCAACAAACACTCTTGATGTTTTTGAGGTAGTCAGTAAACAAGCAGTTTTCATGTCAGAAAATGGATGTGGTGTTGTGGATTTATTGGGAAAAGTTCCTGGGTTTGAACAGATGGTTGGGGTCTTTCATTCTCATGTTCTCACTGTGTCCCCATGTTTTTCTTTTTCCAGGGACTCGTGTTTCCTCAGCAGGCACAGATTTGTGTGGTTGGAGGCCTAAATTGCCCCTAGCAATAGAGTGAGTGGCATGAAGGGTCCTCGCAAACGTAACTGGGATAAACGTGGGGTCCCTGAAGATGGATGGAACGTGCACTGAGTTATGTTCTTATCTGTCTGGGCTAAGCACCCCTTAATGTCCAAGTAAAGCCGAACAGGACAGAAACAATCTTGGAGAACTGAATTAACGTCATGGGAGGGGGGCTTATTCTTTTACTGCCCACGATGGGGCAGGTGAGGGAATTGATGTCATCCATTTAAACTTTTTCCTCTACAGTTTTCAGCCTTTCCGATCCACATGGGACAAATCAGTGCATGTATAAGGTCCTTTAGCACGTTACAGAAACATCTAAACAGTCTCCAGACAGCGGGTCAGTGGTGAATGCTCAGGCTTCTTGAGTGAGAATGTTCAAATGGCTCAAAGTCAAAATATCGAATTTTAATATACTGGACTTTCAGACTTTCTTGGCCAGTTTTTGGGCCTTGTTGTACGGATACGCCACACATTATAGGCCGTTTTGGCTTTCATGCAGCTGATGTTCGAGGCAGCCAACACGTCCTCCAGCCTGCGTGCAGACCTGCAGCCTGACCTTCACACCATTTCCCAACAATTGTGATGCATAAAGTTGTGTGTCTGTTGTCTACAGTACGATCCGTCAGATGCTGCGTTTCCACGCAAAACCAGGCGGCAGCCATTAAGGTGTCAGTGGCCTTCTCCGGACTTTACAAATCAGCCAGTTTTAGGAACCATTCCAGTCTAAATTTCTGCATAATTCCAGCTTCTCAGCTCAAGCAGAACAAAACTTGCGCAGCAGATTCGCTGATCTTTCCTTTGTACGTCATGTTTTTCACATAAACGGTTGCAGAAGTGAAATTAGGGTCCAATAAAACTCATGTGCACATCGTCTATCAGCTTGTGTTGTGTTTGGTGCACAAACTGTTTCCATTATCGAACGGTTGGAATAATGTTTAATTCCACTCGAGATTAATGTGCCATTCACATACGTTTTGACAGCATTGATCTCCTCTGGGTTCGAACATGCAACAATAATTAATTTTCTTATTCAGATTATAACAAGAGAATCAAAGGACGTGGGGGGACGCAGACAGAGCAACCAACTTCTTATGCGAAGCTTTAAATTGGTCTCACATGAGCTGGTCTGCATTGGAAAGATTCTCTGATCAAATTAAGCAAAGATCCTGAAAAAAAGCACACGGTTGTACTGATGTGTAATTCAATAAACAGAACCGAGCCGGCACAGACAGAGGAGATTCTGTCCTGTCTTTATCTCTCAGTTCTATATCGGGTTCGTACGTAGCCGGTTAATCCAGCGGTGGGCCTACATCCCTCACCACCAGCAGCCAGCATGATCTCTCAGTAGCCACAGAACTTACATTTAAAAATATATATTTAAATCTACCCTTCCTATCTGATCGCTGAATGTCAATTGGAAAGCAAATGTGCGCTTCAGGGCTTCTCGTGAGCTCGTCCTCTAAAGTCTGATGATCAAATCCTCTTCCAGAAGTTCCAATAGAGATGAGACGTCTGTGTTGTCATTCTAGCATCTAGATTGAATTTAAACTGAAAGCAACAGCAACTTTTTCCTCTTTTGTCATATAAAACTAAACCATCTATAAACTGATACACCTCCCGTGATTATTGCACCTGCTTTGATCTGGAAACCATGAAGACTTATACTCAATGCCCACTTAATGACACCCAGTTTGTTGTTTACATCTGCATCAAGCACTCTTGATCATGACCTTTATGGGATGTTTTAGCTAGCTCAAATTACAGACAGATTATCTCTTAAATCCTCTCAGACCTGACAAATGAAGCCGGATGTGATGGCAGAGCTCACGTTGATATTTGAAAACTGGAGTTATTACTGTCTAATGAGTACTTTTCTGTGCACATTGCTGCAATATTTCTCCACAAAAAAATGAATGTATATAATTATTGTATTGAGTATTGCATTGAATCTGTAATAAATGCAGAAAGAATCACACTGACCTTATTTTTAATCATATCTATTCTTTTTTTGTCCAAAATGTAGTTCTATAACATAAATATAGCATATATTCTACTGCTGGCATCACAGGACCATGCTAAATGTGCAGCATTTCTTTTAAACCCCGTCATCAGCCGGTTTGATAGTGTTTTAGTTGATGTTTAGATTGTAACAGAACACTATGTGTGTGCTGACCCAGCCTGATCTTCCCACAGCAGCGTCTGTGCACAGAGATGCAGCACCAAAACAAAACAAACCGTGTTGAGGAAACTTGTCTGTCGATCCAGGGTTCAGCTGAGCTGCAGAGTACTGAGTGAGGGCTCCTCTTTAGATAGAGAAAGAGACACATTCCCTTGAAATGAGTTTCTTTGGGATGAAAGCCTTTGTGGGAGCCCCCTAGATGACCCACGACCCCGTCTGTATTTGTGCAGGGGGAGCCCTGATCCTGGGCTCTCTGCCTCCCTGCCAGGATCCTGGGGAGTCTTGTAGGGGTGGCCAGACAAGCCCACCATTCTGCCCTCGAGTGTTTTGCTTTTGGGGTAAAGAGAACCCCCTCAGATGAGCCAGGCAATGTCACAGCGGTAACCTTTCACCCCAGGAGTGGTAGAGGTGGGCCATCGGAGGCCATTCCTGGAGCAACGTTTTATCCAGCGTGAGCATTTTGAACGTGCAAATATCAAATGCTTTTGCCATTGTTAGAGTCAGATTTTAGAATTGCCCAGAAGCCACATGCTAAGGCACACTTAGCTCTTCAGCTACTGGCAATGTGGAGAATAACTCCAGAGAGTCAAAATGAGGAGTGACGCTATCATCAGATATGGGTTTCCTCCGCTTATTTCTGCCACCCGTGGACACCATCGCACCCAGCAGGAGAGCAGCGGGCGAGATGCACGTGTGTAGCTGCAAAAAACACCCAAAATGCTATCTGGCTTCAGCAGCATTTCATCAGTGACCTCTGCACTAACCCTGAGGCCTTGCAGGATGTCGGATCAGCGCCGAACACCCGATCAGAAACAAACATAGATGCCCCAAATTCCACTTTCACTTGAAACATTTGGTTGACCCCACTCCCCCCGTCGCGTTACCTCTACCCACGTTTGCCCCGGGGCCAACGTTAATCCAATAGAGAGATGGCTTTAAAGGAGGTTCAACGGGAAGACACTGTGGGTGACTGACGTGGCTTCCAGCTCCTCCCCCACATAGCCTGTTTATCTTTCAGGAGGGCTGAAGGATATAAATGCTTGGTGTGATCGTATCAACAGCTTTATAAGCTTCATCAGTTTATCATATCATTAAGAATTTTCATATTTTGAGGAGGGAAATCACTGTGATTCACATAATAATTACTAAAAGTGGATGGAATCATAAAGGCTGTGCTTTGTGTACATGGACAAATGAAAACTGACCACTTTCCTCATGTCCCATCCCCACTTTCACTGTTGTTCTTTAATGGTACAGAAAAATCATTCAGATGACGGACAAATCTATATAATAAATTCTTATTCTAGTTGCAAAAAAAAAAAAAATCTGCCACTGAGTCGTTCTTCTCAGTCCATTAGTTTAAAACAAAAGAGCTGGAAACAAGAAACCGGAGATTCGAGACGCCAGTGAATAAACAATGTGATTTCAATTTATCCGGAACAGGGCGATAAGGGGCTGTGCCAAATTTCATAGAAATTCACACCGTTGTTGTCGGGTGGATCCATCTTTGGCGAGGTGGACTGGCATCCATGAAGCTATTCTGCAAGTATGTTTGGCTGCTGGTGATGGTTTTTTTATTGTCTAAAGAAAAAATAGAAGAACACGACGTTGCGCTTCGGCTCGGATGCTCGGTTTGGCTCTGCATACGTGGGATCTGTGGAGGAAAGCTGAGCCGACGAGCTCAGCAGATTTCTTCTTTACTTGCATTAGAAGAATATCTGCCTTTCAGTCCCGACTGTATTTCAGGATGTTTATGCTGTAGAAACCCAGATTTCACTCATGAATTTCTTGTCTTTGGCTCCAGAGTTTTAACATTTCTTTTCGTTTCCGAGGGAACGAACTTTCCCCTTCTGAGACAACTTTCATCACATGCCCATTTTCCTTTTGTGGAGCCATCGCTCGTATTTCCTCTCTCCTTCGTAGTCCTGGAGTTTTGGGGTTCTGAGTGTTATGAAGCGTCCCTGCTGACAGTATCCACGTTTGGTTTGTTGAGCGGTGGAACGCTGTGCAGCTGTATCAAACCTAACTCACCTGCCACTTCTAACATGTTAAAGCAGAGCTCAGTGGTCACATGACGCCCCAGCGTCTTAACCAGGTTGTAGCTGAGCCAACAGCCGAGTGACTCTGCCAGAGAGACAAAGCTGCACTCATCCTCCTAATTGGCAGGAATGTCCTCGTTGAAACAAGAAAGACGCTCATTCAGATGGGGCTTAATCAGAGTCATGCTCCCGGGACTGGATTTCAGGAAGACACTTGTTGAACAACTGTCTTGTCTTCTTACAGACGGCTGCAGAGGTCCAGTCCCGCTCACCTCTGCAGATCCACCACAGAACAATGTTAGTTTGTGGCCTCTTTCAGTCCGTTTAGCACCGCTTCTGTTTACCTTTAACGCTTGTATTGCGTTCCTTTTGACTCTGCTTCCCCTTCTAACGGAGTCTTTGCCCCCTGCACAGGAAATATGGACAGACTGGTCCGTCGGAAAAATGGACTTGTGATGTACAAAGAAAATCAATAAATACCGGTATATATTCTGTGAGCTGATATTTAAGCTCTTTTCTCCTTCTCATTTGCAACAGCGAAGAAACAAACTGGTTGAAAAAAGCTGTGCCCTTTGTTACAGACACGCTGTTCTGTTTCCAGGGGTCCACCCACCCAATCTCTACCAGCATAACCTGTAAATACCATCCCACCTCTGCTCTCCTTGTTATTGTGCAGCAGGGATTTAGATCACAGCATCGAAGACACATGTTGTCCACACACACATTTGCCAGTGTTGCTTAGGTCAACTCACCAAATGGCAGCGATAATTTTCCCCAACCCTGGATGAAAGAATAACCTCTTCTTTAACATTTTCTAATAACTGGCTGTGGCTCCCTAATGGCTCTGCGAGCATGCGTCCTTTTGGTTTAGTAATGAGCCACATTTTACAGACTTTAGTTTCTCGGGTGGCTTTGATTTGCTCTGGAAATTAGCAGACTTGAAGTAATTTTTGGAACAATTTTGCAGCATCGCAGTAGAGTCATCTCCATTTTCTCTATTATTCTGCCAGCTCCCTTCTGCCAAATACACATGAACTGGGGAAATAGTGACAGTAAACATGTGTGTGAATTTGGGGCTAATAGGGAAGTTTTTCTTATCTGGAATACGTCCGGAGCTATTTTACATTCCTGTGTCACTGTTGGTTTAAAATTTGAGTCTTTCTCCTTTCAGCTGATGAAAGTATTGAAATCAATCGCTCTGATGGCTTTTGACTGAATCTTGGCTTTGGAATAGATAGCTGATTCAAAGATTCCCAAAGCTTGATGTCTCCCAGAAAAGGGATTTGTGGAAATCCTCCTCACAGACAATAATGATTAGGGTGTTTTTTGCTGGTTTATCTTGGTCTAAAGATAGAGGCTCACATAGCAAACAAAAGACAGTAAAGCTTAGCTACCCGACCTGGAAACTGCATAGTTCCTCAAATTGGTGCGCCAGACAATTAGAGCTGAGGGATCCACACAGGGGTGCTGACCAGAGGACCTTCGGGCCGCGTGATCCAGCCCAAGAGGTAGGAGAGGTGGTGGCCAGCTGTGGACAAAGACTCCAGTCACCAGTGTTCTTTTGGTTTACGCCTCATACTCACGCGCGTTGTCCCTCGATTGCTTATTGCATTACATCCAATCATTCAATTAAAGTCACATGGAGCAGGAGCACAAGTCGTCCCACCAGAGCCACTGCAGGACGCATAACGGACACTGTGTTGTTGTGCGTGGGAAGCACGAAAACAAGATGTCTGAAATTGTAGCACTGTGACAATAGCATCTCTAGTCAGAGTTTGGGAAAGCACCATCGTGAGTCGTGAGCCATCAAAGGTATCTTTCTAAATCCGCCCTCAGTCCAGAGAGTAACTAAATAGCTTCTCTTTTTGATTATTTCTCTCTCCCACCTGAGGAGACGCGCTATTAATCAGTGTTAGCGCAGCTCAGCGTGTGTGTTTAAAGCCCTTCGCAGGGTCACTTCCAAGGATTCCTCCGGCTACGTAAGCTCCATGTGCAGCTCTGCTGAGGCCGTGGCCAGTTGGGTGTTGAGAGGCTGCAGTGAGTGAGAAGGAAATGGGGTCTGGCATGTTGACTCAGGGCTAAATCCCCTCGGACTCTTCCAAAAGGCTGCTATTAGAGTTTAATCACCCCGCGATTGCAGACACGCTGCTGAGGAGCTAAGAGGGACTGATGAGTGTGTAGCCCGCAGACCATCAAGGCTGACACATCCAGGAGCTACAAGCAACGCAGTTAAATGGACGAGCGCTCACCAGCGATGTGAAAACAGGACCAAAACTGAAAAAGTTACGCTCTTCCTTCCACATCTGATGCTTCCTATTTCATTGAAAACAGTCCTGTTGTATTTATCCCAAGGTTATTCCTGTAAAAGGTCTCTGGTTCACCAGTGTGAAGGATTCTATATGTTTCCATATAGTTCCAGTATTCTTTGTCTCTATAACTGCTTTTCGACAAAGGGTCAGTTGTGCAAGACCTTAATACAGAACAAAAATGAAGCATAAATGGTTGAGCTGACTATTTTCTCAACAGTTACCAGAAAAAAAAGAAAGGACAGGGGGGAAGGAGATTCAAAAGGAGTAGCTGAGCTTTCATGTGAGGACACTTTGATTGTGAGGTAGATTGTTTCCAGGTGAGCTCGAAGCGAAATCAGAGGAAATTCTGATGTAAAGATGATGTTGTAGCGTTTAGGCGTTCACACAAGATTTAGAACCAAAAATCTGAGGATCAGATGTGCTTTTACCATTGGGTGGTGAATCCCTGCAGTCACCACGTATAAAGAATGCTTTTATTTCTTCTCGCGCATCTGCATTTAACCCTTCTTTTTAAATAAATATCATAAATTCCTCTATCTTAAAGTGGTCACATATAGACATTCAAAGGTGGGGTTTTTTTCAAATGAATTTTTCTCTTTGTGCTTGCTGAGATGGTGTGTGTGTGATATGTGTGTGTGTCGGAGCTTTGGTCCCTGGCAGATTGTTCGATCGTGTGCGCGAGCAACTTTTAGTGGATTTCAGTGTAATTTAATGTTTTGCTCAGGCTGAAGCGCGTTTGAATTTGTGCAGCTTGTTTCTGAACGGCCTTATTTCTTCCATCACTGACAACATCCATGCCCAGTTACATTTGGCCCTGAAGATCAGTGGGATTTGTCAGATGGCGGCCCTCCATGCTGCCAACGTGCCTGTCAGCCTGCACCACGGTGATTGGAAGCAGGCATCATGTGGGAAGTCCAATTAGAGACGGAAATTGCACTGAGCCAAGCACTGGCTGCATGCTTACTTACCTGCACATCTGCATTGACTTTCCAAAGCAGTAGCCACCTTTTTCCACCACCTTAATTGGAGTTTCCATCACCGATGGCATGAAAGAGAAATGCCACGGTCTGCTTCCTGGTAATGGGCTGCTTTCCCACTGATGTCTAATGAGACAGAGGCGGGTGTCAGGTTAAGGTTTATACCCGGAAATATCCTTTTCATGATTATCTGAATTAAACTTTTTGGGTTTGAGGCGCTGTCACGGGTCGTGCTTTGATACTGTACATGACATCGTTGGATAAAACGGGTCAGAAGGGGTTCATTCCAACGTTATTCTACGGTCTTCCCGATGAAAACGCACACATTAAACAATTTATTGGAAAATGTGCAATAAGAAAAATGTTGGTTGATGCATCTCTCCAGACAGTTTCCCTTTTTTTAAGCAATACATTTTAGCTCAAGCTCAGTTGGCGATCATTTTGTGTCACGGTAGTTCATTTTCTTGATAGTTCATCCATGAAACTACAACGTGTCTGTGGTTTGGGAGTTATAAAGCACATAATACCCCTGATTATAGGTTCTAATCAATATTATGTGCTCTTGACATATAGCTACATATGTTGCTGTGCCATGTTGCTGCCTGGCCGTGTCAGTGCCAGAGATAAATGGTTCAGCTCACGCCCCACCCTTCCAATAAAAGCTGCATTTTCATGGCAGCATGTTTGATTGTTTGGTGCGGGTCCTGGCCTTGACACCGCCTCCATCGCAATCTGTACTCGGTTCATCAGAAGCCAGGAACACTGTTCAACATATGGGGATCATTTCATGAATTATGGCCACAGAAACACATGTTTTAAAATAAACGCACTACGGGCTCAGACGTATTCATGTTGATCTGCAGAATTGGAGTAGATACAAGCTGACGTGTGTCCGTTTTTTCATGTGTACATGCAGGAAGACAGGTTCAAAATGTATGTGAAAGTAAATAAATAATAGGTTTATTTTGGACCAGCCTGACATGATGTTTTATCCATCCTCACATCTGATCCCCCTCAAAATTAATGGCAAATTATGACACTTTTTTTTACATCGATTTACTCAGTTCTAAAATCACTGTTGGTCTACACTGATTGTGTGTAATTATGATATTAATAAATCATTTAGAAGTATAGTCTCCAGTTTGCAGCTTTTCTCTTCCAGGCTGAAAACATGAGAAAAGGCTCTAAATCCATCACCTCAGCAGTCCAAAAGAAGAATAGTTTCAATAATAAGCGTGGGAAGGTAGATCACCATAAGTGCGAGTGTTTATGTAAAGAAGGAAATAAAGGAACAGAAAGAGTGCAGATGGGTTTTCGTTTGGAGCCCCAGGGGTTAATAAATCCTCAGCGAATATTGTAATCGAGAACATGATAAAGGATGTGCTCTCATTATTCACCTATCCACCTCTGAATGTGCCGCCTTACCCCCACCAACCTCCCTCATCTTCCACCTAGACTGCAGACACTGCAGGCTATCAGAGAATCGGAACAGGAATGTGACTCCTGACAGACATGTCTCCCAGGACCACAGACTCAATGTGTTCCCAATTAGCTTCATCTGATAAATTTGGAGTGCAAGTGAAACCCAAAGCGGGCATGATCAATAGCACTTGACTCTTTTTGGCTTTTGAGTTTGACATTGACAGCCCCCAGTCTGATTAATCACTCTGGTCCTGCAGATAGTTGGACAGCCACATCTTCCTTTGTAGGTGTTGCAAACCTCTCATGTCACGTTTGTAGCACGCTGAATGTGGCTCCTCTGCTTCTACCTGCACTAAAAGTCTTTTCCTTTCCTCTTTTCCTTTTCCACTGTAAGCTAAACCTTACTTTCACCAATTCACACCTCACCCTTAATCAGGACCCAGGACACCAGGACACACACACACACACACACACACACACACACACACACACACACACACACACACACACACGCACACACACACACACACACACACACACACTCCTTCCCATCCCGAGCATTTTATCACCTACCTTATCCAGAACTGCCATCTGCTGTTCGTGGTTCACACTGCACCACCCTGTGTTATTTCTATAGACCTTTTTTATAGCCAAGTTTATGATCCATCTTCATAAAGTCTCGTTCATTTAAAGGGGTACAGTTAGAGGACTAACATGGGTAGCAGAGATGACACAGGCCTCCACTTACAGCCTCACAGCCTCATGTACAGCTGCTCAGGATGAGACAGGGGGTCCAGAGCTTCCCTCAGCCCTGCTGGGGCTGCTGAGCTACACGAGCATGAGCTCTGGAAAAGCTCAGCCTGCAGGGCAGCATAGGGATGGAGGCCGACGGAACGCAGTCAGCTTGGCTGAGGAGTGTGTGTGCATATGTGTGTGTGTGTGTGTGTGTGTGTGTGTGTGTGTGTGTGTGTGTGTGTGTGTGTGTGTGTGTGTGTGTGTGTGAGAGAGAGAGAGAGAGAGACCTTGGAGATTCACCTATCACCACCACCTAAAAGTGATATATGGCTTTAGGAGCTTAGTGTTTAACTCCTTAAAGTGAAATTCACTTTATGACTCAGCTGTTTTGGGAGTCAGCTTCAGAAAATTGTATTATTTCGGAGTCAAGAGTCCCAGACCTGGCAGCTTCCTATGGTGATATTGAACGCTCTGAAATAAATGACTATTTGAATGAATTACTATACTAACGATAATTGTCTCTTTAGCTTGATGCCACACACTAACATTTAGACCAGATCCATCTGCCATCCAAGTGAAACAATGAAATTGTCCCACAGTGACTCATTTTGCATTTATTCACATGAATTGAGCATGCACATCACTGTAAACAGGAAGTAGAAGATTGGTTACTTTGTTTGCAAGAATTACCACAGAGGAAGAACAGCAATAGTCTCCACCAAACCTCAATGTTGTGTTCTGTCTCTATTTCTTATTTCCCCTTCCTTTTTCCGCCCTTTGTATTGCTTTCTAACCTACCTAGTTGCACCTGTGGAGCACTCAAATCTCACTTCATGTGTCAGCTGGTTCACTCTTTGGTCAGCTCACACGTGTACTAGCAAGTCACGAATTCAATTGTTGGTGTCATTGTGTGAAGATAAATGGAGACGACAGGATGTTGTGGTGAGCTCAGGTTGGTTTCAAGCTCTCAGACATGAAGAATCTCAGGAAACCACCAGCTTCACAAAGACAGGAAACGTCAGTGACAGTGACTTTTACTTTCTATCCTTGACTGAAGTGGCCGTTGGGTGGTCGATCTCTCGGTGAACTCTTGTGGATAAATGCAATAATTTAAATGTGTAAAATCCATTTTTATTCCCACCAACAGTGACAAATATAAAAAAGATTGTTTAAAAAAAATGTCCTCTTTCAGTCGAGTCCAATATACGGTTTATATATTTAGAATAATTTAACTTATCTCCATAAATAAATGTCCGGGGGCTCTTCGCTAATCCCACACAATTAACAGTGATTTGTTAGCAAATGTTATAAATTTATTCAATAAAATGGGAATGAAATGTCCAAACGAGTCCAAGATTCACTTGAGAGTCGTAAAAGTGAGGGAGGCAAAAAAGAGTAAGTCAGCCAAATGAGTTTCGCGTTGTTCTCTTGAACACTAGGGGGCGACAGCGGTTCAATCAGGCATTAATCTGGACTTAATCTGAAGGGTTGCTCAATGTAACGGTCTTTAATCATACATTAAATTTGATATTCCCTTGAACTATCTGTGACATTTCAGGCATTAATCATTTAGAGACACTTTGAAATCTATCAATTGTAGATTCCAAGCTACTAAATCTTCTTTTAGGGGTGTTGAAGAGCTCCGGGAAATCAAATAACCCCATTATTTTATACCAGCCCAGGGGAAAAATCTTAAAACATAAATTAAACTGACCAGCCAAAAGGATCCAGTGTTTTACTACAATATTTTTTTCTTTTGTTCAGTGCTTCAAATTTCGAAACCCCAGCGTATAAAAGTTATTGCAGCTTAAGGTATTTTGTGTGAAGTGTACTTTGCATCTTTAGGTGAAGCCTTTAGAAGCAGTCTATTGCTGGTGCAGTCATCATCAACATGCACAGGCCACAGGAAGTCCTTTAGAACAATGACCAGTTCAATGCCAATTTCACTAAAGTTTCACTAAACGATGTTGTTGTTGTTGAGTTTGGTCCACTCAAAGATGTCCTGCTCACACACAATGTCTGAGTTGATGAGCAGGTAGCGGTCCCCCACGCAGAAGTGCTTCTGACAGGCCGCGCATTTGAAACACTCCAGATGGTAAACCTTGTCCCGAACACGCATGGTCATCTCAAACGCTCTGATCCTCTTCTCGCAGGACGCACAGAGGCCGTCCTGACCAAACAGCCTGAGGAAGACATCAGCGTGAGAAAATGTTCACAGAATGTTGCAAAAATAAAAATAAAAAGACCCCCGTCGTTGCTTCCTTTAAAAGTGATTTTTTTCAGCAGTTTAGCTTTTGCCTCGTGCAAATTCAGGATGAAATCCTGACGTCTTGGATCTCACACCAACCTGAGGTAGTCTCTCCGACACAGCTTTCTTCCCAGCTTGTAGTAAAGCCGGCGGCCCACCTCCCCGAGGCGACAGCCGCACAGGTCGCAGCTCAGGCAGTCCTCGTGCCAGTACTGCTCAATGGCCTTCAGGAAGAACCTGTCGCCGATGCTCTGCTGGCAGCCGCCACACGTGAGCAGAGACGGAGGCATCTGCAGGACCTCGTCCACCGGCTCCCTGCACAGCAGAGCGGTTAGAACAGAAACCAATATTCACAGGATCAAACCTTCATTTTGCCATTAAGATTTAGAATCTTTTGAAGTTGCGGTCAGCTGAAAAATACACAAAATACAGCTTTAGGTTGTTATTGTGGCGCTGTCTGCATATTTTTTATGCAACTGCACTAATAGTGTTAAATACAGCCCAACAGCCCAAAAATGAAGTTTACCCTTCTATAAATGCACCTTTGTAACTTAGGAAGGAAGAGAAACAAGAATTGTATAAATATTGTGAAAAGGCCACACTGTCCAGTGCTGTCAAACCCATATAATCTGCTTCAGATACTTTATTGGGTCTATAAGATGGTTCATGAAGAATTCTTAAAGTTGGACTAATTTCACAGCCTAAATCTAAACAAAAATGACAAAATGTGGCTCCTCTACTTTATTCTCATCCTCTCATGGTCATTTTCCCGAGACAGAACATGCAGAAGAGCCTTAAAGCCGTTAATGCCATCAAATGTGCATTAAATATCATGAAGTCGCGTGATATTACTGCGTGTTAAAACTACTTACTCGTTGGTTTCCAGCGTCTTCCTCTCTATAGTAGATGCCATTTTAAAGATCTGGTGTCCAGCCTGATCCAGGGTCGCTCTGCAGGAGGACCAGAGTCCAGAGGCGGTGCACCTGTTCCCGCTGCCGCCGAGGCGACTCTCCCACGCTGGAGATGCTGTGTCAAATCAAAAGGCAACGTGGTCCCGTTGAAATGGCCGCAGGACGCAAGGAATTGCTTCAGCAGCTACAGGCGGTGGTGATGGAGGACGCAGTTATCACTTCCTGAGGCAGTTGCGCACGGTGCCATTATTACCACATTTCATATTTCTGAGCAGCGTCGGTGCCTGATTTTCCAGCCAGATCTGATCAGATGGTCAGTGGCGCGTCCCTCCGTCTCCGTGCGCCTTCTTCACGTGCGCGGACTGCAGACGCGCTCCCCAGCACGGAGCTGTTGTTGTGCAGCATCGTGTTTAAATACGTTGGCCCCCCTCGGCCTCTGCTTTCGTTTCCCTCTTCCTGCTCACGACTGTTTGACAATAGGGGGAAATGGGTCTTAAAGCGACAGTTGATCGCGGCTCCAGAGAACGCGGCTCTCTCAGGCGTGGAGCTGCGTCGTGACTGACGCTCATGACTTCATTACCCGCTGACAGCTCCCCCGAAGATCAGGAGAAGCAGGATCTTAGTGATTTACAACGGCGGGTTTCCCTCAGTTATTCGTCGTTTATTCTCCCCTTATATTATTCATTCCCATTTTAAACAAAGCAATGGGTTCATTAGTCTGTATATTCATTTAAAATGTTTTTTAATTCCTTTGAAAATTCATTATAAAGCTGTTAAATAATTACATTTTAAAAATCCCAAATGAAATTATTGTAGAATAAAATGTTTTATTTCCGTGTTGGAAATTATTTTCTCTTGGCCTGACTTCAGGTCTAATTAAATTATTTAACCAACACTTTTTCTGGCCAATAAATGAAACCAATGACTGAAACCCATCCATGGTATATGCACATAAATCAAAGACTCTTTAACTCCAGGGATTTAGCCTGCTTCCATAATTTTCTGTGCATCAATCTTCAATAAAGATTTTAAAATAATGTTTGTGTTTATAGTGTTGCTGCACAGTTGCTGTCCTTTGAGCCTGTTCCTTTCATACCATGTGGATCCTCCTTATTATCTGCTGCCAGTGTCTCAGTGCTGGAGGCATCATAGGGAGGGACACAGACGGTTGGACTGGACAGAGAGATAAAGCCCCTCAACTACAGCAGCCAGATGAAGTGAAGGGAGATTTCAGGGGGAGACTAAATTCAGGCTAAAACCGTCCTTCGGCGAGGCATTTGTTGGACTGTGTAGACTAGACTGGATGAATCCCTGGCTGAGGAGGCCCAGGAGCAAGGTGACCGTGGAGCAGAGCGGTGCCAGCTGTGAAGGAAACAGAGCAGCTTTACACAGATAAAAGTCTTAAATCTGGACTTCTGTCTTCTGTTACCACTGGCCAGAAAATTCGCAGCGCAATAAAAAGCCACAGCAGCAAGATAAAGTGAATAAAGTTTTGTTGGTTTGAATAAGGAGACCAGCAAACTTGCCTCAGCACGTTCCTCTTGATCATGGTGCCTGTGTAAACAGTCCCTTACTTAGGACCGTCCCACATTTTCCTACAGGGTGCTTCACTGTAAGGATCAGGGTGTTTCACCTCTAGACAAAGCACAACACACACAGTCAGGCACACACTCACACACACACAAGTTGGCCTGAAACACAATGTGTACTCTCTTACACCCAGAAATCCTGGATTCTAGAATGCTGGAATTGAAATTTCCACAATTCTCACAATACTTCATGGGCCTTTAAATGTTGGAAATATTGTCAGATCTCACTCAATATATCAGCCTTATCTTTATTTTAGTCTCTGACTGTCTGATTATTGCAGCATTCAGATCAGTAGATGTCACCATGAGTGCTACACTAACTTAACAGGAGTAATTCTTTGTGCCATCAGTCAAACATCATCATCTTTGAGGTTCTGTGACTGTAACTTTGAATGTTGTAGGAGAAGCCAAATAACGATGTGACACCCAACTCATCTGTCCTGCTTTCTGTGGAGCCGACGTGAAAAGCTGGGAGGATGTTCGTGCAACTGGCATGCAGAGATGAGGCTATCCTGAAGGGCTGCACATTGCATTCACTTCCTACCCCCCATGCACGACGGCACGCTTCACACAGTTCCCAGTTAGACAGCTCCAGATGGCCCTGCCTGATAGGCCTATCAAGGCCTCAACACACCATCAACAGGCTGGAAAATTTGGGGGAGGGCGAAGTTATGACATTTTACTTTCACTATTAACTACACCAAATGGCAAACTAATACACTTGTTACACACAGGTGCAAATAAGCAGTCACAAGCAAGAAAATGGCGTTTAGATACTGATATTGCACTCGGACAGGACAGGACAGGACAGGCATTGAAGAAAAATATGACGGATATTGAAGGTCTAGTCTGTCTCTGTGGGTGTTTTCTATCGGGGAGCAAACAGTTAAGAATGTCGACAACCTTTTGGGAAGTGGTGTCACTTAAGTCCAGTTTCCTGTTTTGCCTGTTCGGTACTGACAGCATTATGGAGTTGAAAGCACTGTGGAATTTTCAGGGCAGCTGGAAAATGAGGGTCAGCTCAATGGCGGAGCGCAGACCTTGAAGTTGACACTGAAGATGGAGTGATCCTTTCACAGGTCACACAGTAAATAATGTGGATTTATCTCACAAGGTCTCAGTATAGCGAAGGTTTGGTATGAATTCTTAGAGAAGAGCAATGAATCCACACTTTATGGAGCATTTGGCCATAGATTTGCAGGCCTGTTTCTTCTGGCTGTAATGTTGACTCAAAGATAACACAAACTAAGCACTTCCCACCGAATCTGAACAGACGATTAGCTTCTGCCTCAGAAGCCTGCCATCAAACTTACATTTCCATAATAGTTTGATTTGCTACATCGGTCTGAATAAGAGATTAACAAATTGGAACACAAATTAATAAGATCAGAGGCAGCGCCCACCCTGGAATTCTTGCCTGTTGTGCTCATTATTGCCATTTGCTTGAAATACAACAGACTGCGGAAGTGAGTCACCCCGTTAAAAGGGAGCTTCATTTGCCCCCGTGGTTCCTGAATAATCAGTATTATCCCTGAAAGAAAACACTCTCAGTGTGACAGTCCAATCAAAGCCCTGTGGAGCCACGTTAAGTGTTTTCCATCTTTGGCAGTGATTTAGGCCTATACATACCCCAGGTTTTGGACACATTCAAATGGACAGAACAAAGATTTATTCAAGCTCTATGTATTTGACTGCTTCCTATTTTTTTAAGTTATGTACTAAATGTATTTTTCTTTCTTTTATTAATCAATTTCCATATGCAAAACTTTTTATCCTAAAATGTTAACAAAATCCTAACAAGGATATTTTTAAAGATTTCCATGACATCCATACAAGATGTTGTTAATAGAAATAGGATTTTTAGAAAAAAAATAGTTCAATATTAATATTTTAGATTGACTCAATAAAAATTTGGATACATCACGGTTTACTTTGCGATTGCAGGCTGCAAATAAAAAGCTTCATTTAAAAAATAAATAAAGGTTTTACCTTTATCACCGCTTCAACTTCCTGCTATTAGTTGTCGGTCAGAATGCGAGACATTACTGACCCCTGGTGGACAGTTTCCTACCTAACGGTTTCTGTTGGTTCCGTCGCCAGAGGTTATGTGACAGCATCTGTCTGTGAGACTGTGGACAAAATAACTCCAAAAACTATCAGTTGGTGGGTATTGTTGGAATTGTTGATAATGGGCCAATAAACAGATAATTTAATGTTGGCAATGTTCCGGATTGGCTTTGATCATAAAGAAACCTTGTTCAACCAGACAATGCAGCCTTCTCTCTTCCTCCAAGTGCCTTAATTCTCAAATCAGAATCACAGTCCATCATCTGCCATCTCAGTCAGCAATCCTGGACTAACCCTCAAGCATGGTGGTAAACTCATTGAAGGTATTCTAATGGGAGTCTTAAAATTCATGGGGAAATTATCTAAATGGCAGAGGCCTGCACTCTACAAGTCCTTTATTTCAAGTATTGGTGGGTTGATTAAAAATAAGATTAAGAAGCCCCCTTTTGAAGAAAATCTTGCATCTTTAACCGATGTGGGACATACTAGCAGTATGCAATTGCATTATTACAATGTAATAGTAATGTACATTTTACTTGTCTATTTTTCTGTTTAACTTGACATTTTACTCAGATTTTCCGACAGGTATGCGCTATCACACGACACAACGAGTGACATTTTAATTACAGTTTCTGCACAACTGTGAATGCATCAAAAAGATGATAGACTGGAGAACTTTAACAAAGGGTGACAACTGTCAGCTAACAAATTCCAGTTCCAACAACTGTTTCCATCCATGATACTGTATATGGGCGAGATAGCCCGGTCAAAGCTAATGATGCGGCAGATTTTCTTGTAGGAGGCTAAACACTATATTGCCTGATCATAAATATCGAATTCGTAACGTTTTATTGCCAACCACGTTGCAAAGCCTAAAAATTAACGATTGGTTTGAACAGGATGCGTTTAAGTACACAATCTTAAAACAATGTACACTGTTGTCAGTGTTGTTTTTTTAATTTTACTTTTCAGGAAATATAATAGACAACTACAATAGGGCCTTCGTCTTTATAAAGAGCGTCGCCGTCTATCGAACCGTCTCAGTTGTCGGTGAGGCCGGCGGGGCGGATCCCACAATATAGTGAAAGAGGAAAATAAAGTAACACAACAACAATAACAACTTGGTCGCTTTGTATCTTTCGCTTGCAAGCTCCCCTGTGGATATATATCATCAAGGTGGGTGAATTAGAATCGCTCCCAATATTAAGAGGTTCTCTACCGGCTGCTAGTTCGCACGCGTCCAATGGCTACCGGATAACTTAGCTAGCAGTGCATGAAGATGCTAAGTCAGTGGGTTGTGCTATCGCTAGTGGGACCAGGGCCATTTTACCACTATAACGACCATCGACCGCACTAATAGACTTGGAATCACATAGTTGTTGGCTCAATATGATGATCTGTCTAGTGTGTCCAGCCGTTGTTGCAAAGACGTTCTGATGAAACTTAACATCCTCATTTCCCTTTGCACTTACAAATAAAGTTAGCCAGTTGCTATGACGAAATGGTTCAGTGCTTAGGCATGACTGATTAATTCAATCTGATGGGTTTTTTCAGGTCCAGATGTGTGCATTATTTTTAATGATTGAATGGGTTCGATCCATTAATGAATGCCTGGAACTCTGTTGCGTTACTTTGTGTTTCCTGTGCAATTCCACTTTAGTAGCCCGTTATTTTTAATATTATGACAACGTATGTTTGGTTACCGTTTTTGAAACAAAGTGTAAATTTTTTAACTTGTCACTGCCTAGTCACGCAAATGCACTATCCTTCACACAGTGCATGAGTATTAGTTTGATTATCTTACCCCAACTTAAGATAACTTATCTAGTCATGCTTCTAACTTAATCATGAATTGCATTGACAATATGCATTGCTATATTAAACCTTTTTTTTTTTTTTACTACGAGCCTTTGTGATTCCAATGACGATAGATCACATAAACGCATCTTAATATCAATGAAAAGTGCTCTTTCCTCCATGTGGGTGTAGTTATGCGTAATGCCAGTGAATTACAAGCATTATTGTATAGAAGGTGCAGGGGATTTACTGTTTATGTTGCAGTACATGCAGAGTCATGGTCACTGACTATGTAAAGTCATCAAACACATTTCAGATTTTGCTCTTTACTCGCGAATATTGTGTCAGTGGAATGAAAAAAATGTAATTGCAAATTTGTATTTTGACAGGGAGTCATGCTTCCATCCCCTTAAATGCAAACCTTTCACTTTTGTTTATAGATGCCCTCTGTGATGAATGCAAATGGGACAGTCCTATCTGTCAGCCCAGATGTGGGATCCGCTCCAGGGTCACTGGGAAGTTTTTCAACCTGTGGACAGTCTGAAGTCTTGAAGCAAGTGTTGATTGTTATTGAGAAAAAGGCCCGAAACATGGAGAAGAAAAAGGTAAAGACTGTAAACATAGTTCATCAGAATCTGTCCTAAAGGAAAAATAAGACAAAATGCTTGTTGTAAAAATGTGTTTTAAATTCATGTATGTAAATTTAAAGCATCTTAATTGCGTTATCCTGTTACAGAGTAAATTGGATGATTATCAAGTCAGAAAGAATAGCGGAGAGCGTCTAAATCATGATCAGCTGGTAGGTACATGACTGCATTTTAAAAATGGTGTTATAATATGTAATTAATATGTTTGGCCTTTCAATCATTTGCTAAGGATGATTGTCAGTGTGGTTTGTTCTATTGTAGGATAATGTAATGTACAAGACTCAGCTGTGTGTTAAATACGTGTTGTGACAGATGTTCGTCTGTTTTGGTTTGGAAATGTGTGATAAAGAGCAATTTGTTCTCTCTGAAATTTGTCTTTTAGGAAGCTCTGTCCAAATATCAGGAAGTTATGAATAACTTGGAATTTGCTCGAGAGTTACACAAAACATTCCTGGCACTGGGACAAGATGTAAGAACGACTCTGCTTTTCTAAATGAGGGTAGCATCATCGGGTCTATAATAACTTCTGCGTGTGATATATATTCATATCGGCATCAGCTCCAAAAGGTTGCAAAGAAGTCTGCACGACGGGAGCAGCTGCTGAGAGAAGAGGCGGAGCAGAGGAGGCTGAAGAATGTTCTGGAATTACAGTTCATTTTGGACCGGCTCGGTGATGACTCGGTGCGCCAGGATCTGAAACAGGGGGTTGGAGGCTCCCCACTGCTGACGGATGCAGAGCTCGCAGCTTTTGACGAGTTCTACAAGTTAGTGGGACCAGACCGTGAACAAAATATGAGGTTAGTCCACGCGCTAATATCTGAATGAATGCATTACACCACCGGTCACCTGTCTCATGCACCCTCATGCAGGTTGACTGATAAGTATGAAGAAGCATCTGTCCACCTCTGGGACCTGCTGGAAGGGAGAGACAAGGCCGTGGTTGGAACAACATGTAAGTGAGGCTGCAGACGCATCTGGTTGGCAGCGGTGGAGATCCTTTTATGGAAAGATGCTTTGACCACTTAAATGGCAAATTCGTATCAGAATCTATTCCCACACGTAAGCTTTTAGTCCTAATATCTAAATGATCCATTGTGTTTCGTTAATGCAGCATGTGTGGAGTTCTCTGATGTGAATAATCGGGGCTTGGGGTCCATTGGCATGCTGCATTCTCAGCAGTCTGGCCAGTCAGGCTCTCGCTGCTGCATTCTGCTAGGAAGCTGATCACTCTGGGCTTACCCTGACTCAGCGGTGGGGCAGGGCGCCAGCTCCCCTGTTGCCTGTGATCTCTGGAACTTGCATTAGGGTGCTTGTGACCCAGTTCATTGGACCAACACCAGCCAGCTTTCACTTCATTGGCGAGGTTTTTGAGGAGCATTTATTAGGCAGAGCCAAATTTCTTGGCCAGAATCTTCAGCCATAAACTGTACAGATGTGTGTCATTGTTTACAGTCTGGCTAGCACAACTGGCTAAAACTGTTTGGGACCGGATTCATATTGTCTATTTTCCATATTTCTGTTTTTAGACAAGGCATTGAAAGATACTTTGGACTTGGTTCTGCTGAGTGGGTACTTCGACCGGTTTCCACCTCACCAAAATGGATGTGAGGAAGAAGAGGACGAAGAGCCAGTCTCAGCAGCAGCGGTGGCACTTGCTGAGTCATCAGAAGCAGAGGAGCAGGCTGTCGATCCAGGTCCGGACCATCCCATTAAGTTGCGCTGCATGAACCTCTGTTTTAGAAACACTTTTGCGAAGAGTTACATTTCTTAAATGTTTCTTTACAGAAACTGAACTAATTAAAGAGTTCTCAGAACCCATCACAGTGGAAATTACAGAGGTGCGCTTCCTTGTCCTTGTGGCAGTGATTTATTTTGTTTTGTTCAATGCTGTGTGGTGAATTATAAAAGGATTATTATTTTCTGCCCTTGGTTAGTTCGTAAACAGACAGTTCATTCCAGATGGCACTTACAACAATGGCGAGAAAGAACAGGGAGAGGAGTGGACTGCAGAGATGGAGGTATGCTGCCACACATTCCTGACTCCTGGAATTTATATGAAGTTACACATTAAAATGGAAAAAACATTGAGGAACACTATCTTACACGATAGGTTCAGTGGTTCCACTTGACCATCAGGTTATGGAATCATTGTTTAATTAGTTTAGCAGTTCAGTCGCTTTGATTGAGCTGCATCATCAGACTGGAGTGTTCTGCTTTGTACAGGTCACCATGGAGACGACCAGCACAGAGGATCGTTTGATACTTTGACACATTACACAGACCAATTTAACAGCACTGTAAACCGTACATATGAGGCATTTTGATCTTCGGTGGGACATTTGTGATGTATTATATCTGTCAGAAAGATCAGGTTTCAATCGTCAAAGTTGGAAATCTGACTGCCCCCCCACCACACCCCCCACATAAATGTAACAGCACAACAACAAATATATAAGGTCCATTTCAGTCATTCTTCCTCTGAGATAAAGCTTTTGTAATCTTAGTCATATCCCGTGTTTGTCCTGTTAGGCAGTCGCTGCCATGCAGCAGCAGCCGGTGCAGCCTGCAGCATCGCCCGTTACCCTGGAGAACCACCCCCTGAACATGGCGTCTTCTGTACCTGCGGCAGACCCGATGGCCAGGAAGCAGGTGGTGCAGGACTTAATGGCACAAATGCAGGGAACGTACAACTTCATGCAGGTAGGAGGTTCACCCCTGGACATGTGGTCTTCATTAAACTTGGTGCTCATCGCGTCCCTGTTGATAGGACTCGATGTTGGAGTTTGACGGGCAGGCCATTGACCCTGCCATTGTCTCGGCGCAACCTATGAAACCCACTCAGAACATAGACTTACCACAGATGGTGTGTCCTCTAGGTAGGTCTGCAAAGCATCGATGCTGCTTTTTGTGTGATCATTAGAAACCTAATCTGGACCTTATCTGGCTAACTATGGTGCCTTACTCACATCCCCTCAGTTCACCCAGAGTCACGGCTATCACAACCCAACGCTGTCCCAGTTCAACCAGAGCCCACACAAGTAAGTCGGAACAAATATAAGGGACATTTTCCTCTTTTTTTCCACCGACACATCTCAAAAACCTTTTCTTTGATTGTTTTGAGGTTCCTATCATCTCCCCCACCCCACCACCCATGTACCAGAACTCACACACACCAGACCCCCGGCCGCCAACGGAACCTCTCGATCCCATCCAGGTAAACAAAGCTGCTCCCTCAGTGTCCCTGGATGTCTTTAAGTGTTGTGATGTGTTGAAGTGTTGTGTACTGTTACGTTTTCCATATTGAAAGTCTGAATTATTTTTGAAGCCCCTTAAACTGCTGAATTGGGGAAAAAAACCTCGGTTTCAGGATGTGGCTTGACAAGTTTGATGCATTTCCATCTGCCATTTTTAGCTTGGCAATCAATAATTCTAACAATAAGTATTAATATTTGTCTAATTTTCTTCACACTGAATAAAAATGAAGTAAAAGTTTCACTCATTTGCAGCTTGACATGTTTTTCCAAGCTTGTTTTTTTCTCCTTTCTCTAGGCTGCTCCTTTGGGTGGCGAAGAACCGTCTCCATTTTAACTAAATTCTGTTTCCCCTTTTCGTCAGACCTCCATGTCCTTGGCTTCAGAGCAGCCTCCACCCTCCTCAGCCCTCCCGTCTTCACCTCAAACACAAGTTTTCCAGCCTGTTTCCAAAGCTCCTCACAGCAGTGGCATCAATGTCAACGCTGCTCCATTCCAGTCGATGCAGACGGTACGGCCGTGAACTTCCTGAGCTTTTGGGTTGGTGAGCAAGGCTAATCTGTCTCCTTTGCTTTTTAAGGTGTTCAACCTTAATGCCCCCGTCCCCCCAGCAAGTGAGACAGAGGCTTTGAATCAGGCTAATCAGTACCAGAACAGTTACAATCAGGCTTTCAGCAGCCAGCCACAGCATCCTGTGGAGCAGTCAGAGCTGCAGTCGGAGCAACTGCAGTCCGGTGGGTTTTTCCACTCTTTACTCTGGGCTATTAACTTGCTGAGTGATCCTTTTCTTTCTCAACCATGATTCTTTTTTTTTTTTTAAGTAGTTGGTGCCTTCCATTCCCCAGACCAGTCTGGAGGTCATCAACAGCCTTCACAGCAGGGCCCTGGTTTCAACAGGCAGCCACAGTCCTTCTACACCAGTCGGGGCATGTCCCGTGGGGGCCCTCGGAATGCTCGGGGGGCAATAAACGGTTATAGAGGCTCATCTAATGGATTCAGAGGTAGCGGTACCGACTGCCAATAAAATTGAATATTTGCTGTCAAGATCAACTGCTCAAATTATTATATATTTAAGAGAAGAATTTTAGGATTTTTTTTTTGATTGTTTGTTTGTTTTTGTGCCATTTTCAGGTAGTTATGATGGTTATCGTCCCCCTTTTGCCAACACTGCAAACTCTGGATACGTACAGAATCAGTTCAACACACCTCGTGATTACCCCAACGGGAATTATCAAAGGGTATGAAAGGTTTTAGGCTCTATACTGCCTTTAGCTCATTTCATTCTGAGGTTTGTAACATCTTTTGATTTTCTTATTTTGCACCAGGATGGTTACCAACAGAACTATAAGCGTGGAACTGGTCAAGGACCTAGAGGAGTGTCAAGAGGCAGCACTCAGGCGATACGATCCTGAGGAGTCCTTTCTAATGACTGTGATTAACCTGCACCACAATGGAAAATTCAAGAAAGCATTTGCCCCAGCTGACTTAGGTTCTCTTATTCACTCATAAGTGGTGTCTTTCCTGTTTCATAAATCAAAGTGAAGCCTGCTTTGATATTTGGAAATGATAAAATCATTGGTTGAAACACACAAGCTATGTTGTAAATCCAATCATTGATGATTTACTCAAGCCGTGTGTCACAATATTCCTGTAAACTTGAAAGATTTCATAAGTTATTTTTTGTACTAAAATGCACCTGCCACAGCTGGTCCAATCCTTGGGAGTTGGTTCCCTTTCTCAGTTCATTTTGTCATTTTAGTTCCCCAAAACGATTTTTACGTTCTTTAAACTCCCGTTTCCTTGTTTGTAAATTGATGTTGCTTCAAGACTTTCAATAAAGTTGTGTTGCGTAATGCTGTCACCATCGGTTTTCTGCAGCACAAAGTAGCTGTCACAATGATTTACCCCCACAGCGCAGTTTATTCCTAATGCCCATGGATGTGTTCATTACAAATCTGCAGAGATTATATATTAAGTGATTAAACATTACCAAAGTAACAAATAGCTCCAACAAACACTATGTTGGATTCATGTGGACCGTTTACTTTTAAACGACTACTTCCTATCGTATCATAACCCATCATTTTGCGTTTGTTATAGCGCCGCCTAGTGGAATAAAGTTGATTAAATTGCTGGTATAAAACATGCACGCCCCTTTAGTTTTAATGGTCAATACAACATTGGACATAAACTAATTTAATCTAGGTATGACATTAAATGAATAATTTTATGGAGAAAAAAAATCCGAAAGTGATCTGCCATATTTGACAAAACTCAATATTTTGTACATCTGGTTGAGAATTTTTATTCTACACTTGCATTTTTGACAGAAAGAAGTTATGGAAATAAACGTGAAAAATACGGAAGATTTCTCACGTGATAGAGTGAGAGACCCACATGGGAGAGACCATGCACTGTCGCACAATTATGACGTCACACTCGGGGTCCTACATGAACTGCTGTCTCCACGTGAGAGTATCAACAGCATGATAGCTGACTTGTAGAACCGTATTTCGAATTTAGGGCGTTTTTATATACCTGGGGTATTATTAAGGTATGTCAATACACAAGACTGGTGTTCTGTATGTTCTGTCTTTGCAAATATTGCAGTTTAGTTGACAGTCCCCATATTTGTTTGGCTAGAAATTAGCTTCATTGCTTCTTCCTAATTGTTTGGCAGTATATGTTTTACTGCCACATTTTTGTCCCAGTCAAACTTTGGATAAACAGCTAACGTAGTTTCCAGTAGTAATTATATGTTTCTTTTTTGGTCGCAGTTTGGTCGATGGCAACAGTTCGAAAGAAGATAGACAACCGGATTCGTGTCCAGATAGAGAATGGAGTCGCTCTGCAGCACCGGACCCTGTTTGTGGTGGTTGGAGATCGTGGAAGAGATCAGGTAAAAATCTGATTTAGCTGTTTCACTTTGCCATCCTGGTTGCATGCATGCATCTAAACGTGTTGTCTTATCCTATCCATATCCCGTTTATTCTTTAAAGTAACTAGATGTATCTCTGATACAGGTGGTCATTCTCCATCACATGCTGTCAAAAGCCACAGTCAAAGCAAGACCTTCTGTACTTTGGTGCTACAAAAAAGAGCTAGGATTTAGCAGGCAAGTATAGATTATTAATTTAGAAAAAAAAAGGCTTGTGAATTTTTAAAAATTGTAATATGTATTTAACAGCAATCGGAAGAAGCGCATGAGGCAGCTGCAGAAGAAAATAAAAACGGGCACATTGAATCTGAATCAGGATGACCCATTTGAACTGTTCATTGCTGCGACCAGCATCCGATACTGTTACTACAATGAGACGCACAAGATCCTGGGAAATACCTTTGGCATGTGTGTCCTGCAAGTGAGTTTGTCGTACTTGGCTAAAGATCAGTGGTTCCAATTCTGACAATTCCTACTTATTCCATCTATTGTTTAAAAATCCTCCAAAAGTTTAGGAACCACAACTTATTTATTTACATTAATGTCATGTAACTAGTACGTTTAACTGTGGGCTTTTGTTGTCATTCACGCAGGATTTCGAAGCTCTCACTCCTAATTTATTAGCCAGAACTATTGAGACTGTAGAAGGAGGTGGGATAGTGGTATTACTGCTCAGAACAATGAATTCCCTCAAGCAGCTGTACACAATGACTATGGTGAGTATCAGTTGTTATTTGCTGCATATCAGACATCCAGTGTCAACAAAAGCTGGATCAATGTGGCTTATTTTCATTCAGGATGTGCATGCAAGGTACCGCACTGAGGCTCATCAGGATGTGGTGGGAAGATTCAACGAGAGGTGCATAGTTGGGCTTTTATTTAGTTTGACATGATAAAGATTTTTGGCAGAGCATTAATTATTCTGTTCACTCTTCTCAGATTCATTCTGTCACTTGCATCCTGCAAAAACTGTGTTGTCATTGACGACCAGCTCAACATCCTTCCAATTTCCAGCCACATGGCAGAAATCAAACCCGTCCCCCCAAAGACCCAGGTGACTAGAACATAATAAAAGCATCCATTCACTTCACAAAACATGACGTAGATCAGCATTTGCATTCTACCTTCTTCCTCAATTATCTCCGCTTATCTCCGCCACTTAAGGAGGACGGTTTGTCTCCACGAGAGCAGGAGCTGAAAGATCTAAAGGAGTCCCTTCAGGACACCCAGCCTGTGGGTGTATTAGTGGACTGTTGCAGGACCATGGACCAGGTCAGGACAACTTGCAGAGCAGCTTTATTTTGCATTAGAGTTCGGAATTCTAATTATAAAGGGTTGTATTTTTCTGTAGGCTAAAGGAGTGCTGAAGTTCATTGAAGCAATCTCAGAGAAGACTCTGCGGACCACTGTGGCGCTGACTGCTGCCAGAGGTCGAGGCAAATCAGCCGCCCTGGGGCTGGCTGTTGCTGGCGCCGTGGCGTTTGGGTGTGGTTGGCTTTTGTAACCTCACACAAATCCTCACTATTCATTTAAAATGCACACTTGGTTTTTTTTCTAAAGAATCCCTGAAATTCTTTCCAGCTATTCCAATATTTTTGTAACCTCACCGAGCCCAGACAACCTCCACACCATGTTTGAGTTCATCTTTAAAGGCTTCGATGCTCTGCAGTATCAGGTACTTCCTGCAGAATGCTGTAGCGGCAGCACGGTCTTTCATGTCCTCGTGTCCTTTCGCATTTGCAGGAGCATCTGGACTATGAAATTATCCAGTCTTTAAATCCAGAGTTCAACAAAGCTGTGGTGCGAGTGAACGTCTTCAAAGAGCATCGGCAGACAATCCAGGTAAATGAGACGGGACCCTTCTTCATGTCTCATAACTGTTGATAATTAGTAGAAGTGATGGTAACGCGTCTGCATTTCCTCTCGCCTCTATTTGACGTGTCCAACAGTACATCCATCCCGGTGATGCTGTGAAACTGGGCCAAGCTGAACTGCTGGTCATAGATGAGGCTGCCGCCATTCCTCTTCCTCTGGTTAAGAAACTGCTGGGGCCTTATTTGGTTTTTATGGCCTCTACCATCAATGGGTGAGCATGGAGCTGATTTATGTTGTTTCTTTGTAGTAAAGAATATTGTTAATGACCTGAATAGTCAAAGAAAGGTTGTAATTTAGAAGTGAGAAATTGGTGTGTTCGTGTATTGACATTGCTTTTTTTGGTTTATTTTATTATAACATGAATACTAAAACCCCTGAAAATGTTAATCCAAAAATAGATCTCCATGGTGACACTGTTAGCTTTTAAATTTGACTGAAATGTGACTTACATCGTCTAAATGTATGTTGGTGTATTGCTTCATTTTATTTTAGCTCAGTTTGAATTAGATTACTTCAAATTTCTCAGATATGAAGGAACTGGACGTTCACTTTCCCTGAAACTGATCCAGCAGCTGAGACAGCAGAGTGTAGAAAGCCAACAGAACACGACAGCAGAGAACAGAACCACCAACACTGCAAAACTGGCAGCAGGTAAATCATCTCTAAGGTGTTTACAGGGTGAGTATTCCTGCCACCTCTCTGACCGTTTTGGACTTTGCTGCTTACAGCTCGCAGTCTCCACGAAGTCTCCCTTCACGAGTCCATCCGCTACGCTCCGGCAGACCCTGTCGAAAAATGGCTGAATGATCTTCTCTGTTTGGACTGTCTGAACATACCCAGGCTTGTTTCTGGCTGCCCTCTTCCACAGACCTGTGATTTGTATCCTTCATATTCTAAACTAATGTTCATGTTGCTTCAACAGCAACAACAATCAAACTTAACGACAGCCAGCATCATTCATCATCGATAGTTTATGCTTTAGGGGTAAGAGATCCTGGGATGTATTTCCAGCTCTGATTGTCCTCAGCCAACACTTTCCAGGTATTACGTGAACAGAGACACTCTGTTCTGTTACCACAAAGCCTCCGAGGCCTTTCTCCAGAGACTGATGGCCCTCTATGTAGCGTCGCACTACAAGGTGCTTTTATTAGTCTGTACTGACACAAATCAAGACGCGGCACAGACTGCTGACTCAGTGCTTTCCCTGTTCCCAGAATTCACCAAACGACCTTCAGATGTTGTCTGACGCTCCAGCTCACCACCTCTTTTGCCTCCTGCCACCTGTTCCCCCAACACAGAACTCACTACCGGAGGTCCTTGCTGTTGTTCAGGTAAGGTGCACGTTTGAAACCTTATTAAAGATGGTGAGTAAAGAGGGACTGAGATTCAAAACATTTAAAACCAATTCTGACAGTAGGTCAACTTCCTGTTTTTAATTACATCCTCTTTTTTTTTTTTTAATTGTGCTTCTTAGGTTTGTCTGGAGGGAGAGATATCTCGGCAGTCCATCCTGAACAGTCTTTCCAGAGGAAAGAAGGCCTCCGGGGATCTCATTCCGTGGACGGTGTCAGAACAGGTTAAAAAAAAGTTATTAAAATTGTGCAGATACACACCACGTTGCTGTTTGTATTAAATGTGTCAAAGTCACACAAAGCAGGTATTTTAAAGATTCTGTTGTTACACCTGAATGTAAACTGGCTTAATAAACCCTCCACACACACACAAAGAATCACTGTCAACTTTTTCTCTTTAGTTCCAAGACGCCGAGTTTGCTGGCCTGTCTGGAGGCAGGATAGTGAGGATAGCTGTCAATCCTGATTACCAAGGGGTAAGAACCTGAAATGATCCACATCCTGTCAATCCAGCTTTTTGGAGGAATGCCCTGTGACCGATTTCCAACCTGTACCAGATGGGCTACGGCTCCAGAGCTCTCCAGCTGCTGCAGATGTACTACGAGGGGAAGTTTCCCACCATGGATGAAAGCACAGGCTTGAATCACAGCGAGATCACCTCAGTCAGCAGTGAGGTAATCCAGCCAAATTCGATATCTCACCTGAGCATTATGGGAAGGGCAAAGGTCAGATGAGGAAGATTCAATGAATATTTAGACAGAAGCTGCTGTGTTCTCTTGTGATGCAGGCTGTGAGCCTGTTGGAAGAGGTCGTCATCCCACGGAAGGAGCTCCCTCCTCTCCTTCTGAAGCTCAGTGAGAGGAGAGCAGAGCGACTGGACTACCTGGGAGTTTCATATGGCCTCACCACACAGCTGCTGAGGTTAGGATTTTCACTATGGAGACGACAAAGGGCTGATACATGATTTTGAATATCCTAAAATGTAAAATATGTTTGCATCTTTACAGGTTCTGGAAGAAAGCGGGTTATAGTCCAGTCTACTTAAGACAGACCCCTGTAAGTCTGATTCAGTAATAATTGTTCTTTAGTTGTCCCCTTGACTTATTTGGTGTGTATTTAGAATGACCTGACAGGAGAGCACTCCTGCGTGATGCTGAAGGAGCTGAATACAGACGAAGCTTCAGAACAGAGCCAGTGGCTGACGGCCTTCTGGAAAGGTGAAATCACATGATGACTCTACTGAACAGCCAGCATGGTTTCAACATGTTTTTTTTTTTCCTTCAGACTTCCGTCGACGCTTCCTGTCTCTGCTGTCCTACCAGTTCAGCAGTTTCCATCCGAGTCTGTCGCTGACCATCCTGCAGAATAAAAAGGCCAAGGAGACGCACAGTAAGAGTCTTCTGCTGAGTCATCTGAAAGGTTTTATGGTTGCCAAACTAAAACATGTCTTTGGCCCCCACAGCTCTCAGTAGCTCTGAACTGGCAGGACATTTCACCCCTTATGACCTGAAACGCCTGGAGTTGTATTCGAGGAGCATGGTGGACTATCACCTCATCATGGATCTGGTCCCAGTGGTAGCACGCATCTTTTTCCTCAAGCAGCTCGGTGACATGTCCCTCTCAGCTGCACAGTGTGTAAGTTTCCTCTTTCTTTCTTCTGATGTGAGTCTTTTATTTTTTTAGTTCTTTTTTTGGCAACAGCAGAGCATTAATTACTTTCACTGCCGAGTTGTCATTTCCCAAATGTGCCTTATAACCAACACTGACTAAATACTTCTAAATATTCTTCAGGATGTTGGTGGCCCCAACTCGCTGTCCTGTATTTTGATTGTTGTTTTTTTAATTATTTCTAGGCATTACTGCTGGGCATAGGATTACAGCATAAATCTGTGGAACAACTAGAGAAAGAAATTGAACTCCCGAGCTCACAACTAATGGGACTCTTTAACCGTCTGATCCGGAAATGTGTGCAGGCAAGTGTTGAACTTATAAAGTAAAGTAAAGCTGCTCTAATTCAGCCTTTTAATTCCATCAACGCTGTCATTTCTCAATACTCTGGATTTCATCAGGTTTTTACCAACATCCAAGAAAAAGCTATTGAGGCAGAGATGGTGGCTGCTAAAGAGGTTTCCATGGAGCCGACAATCAAAAGCCTTAATGAGGATCTGGTATGTTGATGGAGCCAAAGTAGTCATTTGTTCTGTTTTGTCAGACTTTAACTTGAAACATCTGTTTATTGTAGAAGGAAGCAGCCAAGGAGTTTGAGGAAAGACACAAGCAGGAAGTTGAGAAAGTCAAGGAAATGGACATGGAAGAGTGAGTATGAGGTTTGGAGAAGGTGGGCTTCTGTATCACAGTTGATATTAAAATCATATTTGTAGGTACAAAATTCGTGGAGATGATGAGGAATGGGAGTCGGTGCTGAAGAAAGCGGGGAGCACAGCTGTCGTCAGCATCAAGAGGTGCGTTGCTGTTAAAGGCAGCAGCCTTTACTGTTCTGCAAAGTTTTAACAGTGTCTTTACTTCCAACAGTGACAAGAAGAGAAAGTTGGATGGGAGGAATACAACAGCGAGTAATGGAACCCCCCCGCACGGGAAACTGAAGAAGAAAGAAATGCAACATGGCAAATTTAAGAAAAACAAGGACAAACATGGCAAATTTGGAAAGAAACCGTAAAAGGCTGCATTGATGGACGTGTGCACAAAGCAGCATCTTTTTTTTTTTTTAAATTGTGCAACCCAAATTCTACATTGTCAGAACAACTTATTTTTATGTTGACTAAACGAGTAAAGTGACAATGTATAAAGCAGAAACACTTTTATACTAAAATAGCTTCCCTTAGGTTTGTAAAAACGTTGCAGTTGTAAAACAATGTGAGGTATGTGACTGTGTTTAGGGTCAGAGGACCAGATCACTTCAACACCTGAGGCTTCAGGACGGCCCACTTCTGTCTCAGCTGCTGTTTAACACTGTCTTCGGCAAAGATGCAGTCTATGGCCTGCTGGGAGAGGTTCCACACGGACTCCCGGCTCAGACCGAAAGTAGAAGCTGCCAGCTGATATTCCTGAGACAGGTCTGTGCAGAAGACCCCTTTATCATCAGTCTGCAATGTAATAAAAAGAAACATCAGCCATGCAACCTTTTTCAGTTCTCTTTTTTACAACGTAATTCACACAGATTCAATATGTGGGTGATGAGATTAAATTGTTAAACATGGAGGGATCTGATGATTTTCACGATTTTATGAAGCACTAATGTGAATATTTGTTCGGCACAAAGAGAAGCAACTTACACAAATCACGCATGGATGTCCCAACTGGTACCAGTATTTGAAGTGATGCTTGGAGTAACATGGCACGGTTTGCCCTTTGACATTCGATGTCAGGCACAGCTCTAAGAACGACAAAGCTTGCATCTCATACGGACCAACTTCGAACAGAGAATCATAGGATCTCGGTTTTTACCCAGGGGGATGTGGTTCTTTAGCACTTTGTCAACAAGACTTTTGGATCCGCCGACTTCTGGATGCAAGAAGGTGCCGTGACCAATTCGATCCGGGGGAAGGTTCAGCAGCAGGTCTGTCTCATCCAGCTGGGAGGGGACCTGCAGCAGTTTTTGTTGTAATGTCAAAACCTTTACATGCATTCATACTGTGTGAATTAACTTCGAATGTTGAGTCTCACTTCTGAGAGATGCAATGAAAGCTTCAATCCGGAGTTCTTGGCTCTCTGTAGAGCAGGAAGTAGGTCTCTGCCGTGGCCAACCTGAAATTGAAAATTACTGAGTGAACTCCTAGATTTGTTATGAATTGATTCTAATTTTTATATCTAGTTTTTTGACTCTAAACTCTCCAAACGTAACATGTTTAACACACTGACCGTTGGATCTCCGCTGAGGTCGAGTCCAACCACTAAACCATCGGAGGACAGCATGAACTCCTCAGCCAGCTTCACCGTTTCCATGGCAACCTCAGTTCCATTCCTCCGATCAATAGCTACCAGAAACCTGAAATTTAATTAGACCGATGCACTCTGACTGGTGCAGCTATAATTTTAATCATAGTTAATTAGTAAATCATCCTGTTGCAGTTTGACATTTGAACACAAGCTCTGCTTACCTGACATCAATGTCTAATTCTTCATTTTTACACTGCTGAATGGCACTTAGGACTGTTTCAATATACCTCCTTTTTGTCAGTCCTAAGAAAGTGATGATTCTTTAAATATTAAGTCTTAATTATTTATCATTTAAATTTTACCTATTAAAATGTTCTGCTCCTTGCCTGTGTTTTTCTCCTCCCTTGGTGTACTTCTTAGTTCTAAATACTTGACACCATCCGCTGAAAACTCGGTAATTACGTCTTTGGCCACCTGAGGGGGAAAAAGAAAACTATTGTTAACTGCACAAGAGAATATAGAATAAAATATACTTTAACCCCCCGAGGAAGGAATGTGTTTGGGACTTTGGGCGCAGTAAATACAACACAGTTTTAAACAAGCCTCACCATCAGAATATCTTCCTCTGCGTCCACAAGTTGATGGATCACCTTGAAGACTTGGAAACACCTGTGAGAGTGCACGCCATGTTGAGTTAAGGCTGATAAATTAAGATTATCTGCCTCTATCGTTGCTTCGTGTTATTTGGGGTACATCTCACATTAAATAGAGGAGAATATTGAATAAACAAGGCGACACCTTGCATGTCATGCAATAAAAACACATCAATTTAAATTCTCGACCTTAAAAGAGTCTCAAAGTTATACGCACTCATCAAGCGTCCTCCGCTGGCCTTTGCCGATCGCAGTCATGTTCTGTTCAATGTTGAGATGTGGTTTTTGCTTCGAGAGTTTTTCGATGGTTTGATAACTAACGGAGCCGTTAAGGTGAGCATGAAGCTCCTGGTGACAGTCAACACGTCGCCGTTAGCAATAATCTTACACTTTTCATCTAATAAACATTCAAAGTCTCCATTCAAAACCCCCGCACCAGGCGTGCTCATGCATCACGTTTTTTTTAGACTTACCACTTTAGGCAGCCGCCTATAAAATACACCTTCCTCACCATCCATTTCGAGGGCAACGCAACCTGCGCTGATCTCGTATGAGCTCCTAAACGCCTGTCTGTCACATACCGCTGACAACCCAACTGTTTTCAGGCTACATTTTCCTGTTGCACTGCCCTGTGCAACATGGAAACACGCCCCCACATCGAAAGGGTTCCGCTACTCGAGATTCTTTTTTCTTTTCCAAGTTAAATTTGAACACATTTTTAGGCCTATACTTGGTTAAACAACCATGTAAAACCTGTGGATGAAGGGAAAAAATAAATATGAACATTGGAAATCAGATGTTATACTTACAAAGCAGATGTGAGACTTTAAAATCTAATTCTTGCCAAGTTATAAAAAAAGAATAAAAGCAGATTGTTACACATGCATGTTACATCCTATTTTCTGTGATCTAATCGAAAATTTGGCAAAATAATTGCAACCATTTCTTAACTTTATCAATAACTAGGTAATATGGTGAGATAAAATGATAAACCAGTTCTATGTTCATTAAGCATTTTATTAACTGTTTCATGGAATGATCTCTCCCTCACTGAACCGGGCACCATAAAAATCAGTAGTAAAGGTGACATTTTTGGATCCCTGATAGATTTAGAGGTAAAAAGTTAAAATAACTTCCAAAAATACACCAATTACCATTAGTCATATTAATAAAATAATTAAACATTCATATAAAACAGTACCAAAAAAAACAAAAAAAACTACATAACCAGGTTGGGCTCTTTTCATTTTTAATTGGCCACAGTGAACTCAGTCAGCGAGGTCATACATTAACGTTTAGATGTTTATAAAAGAAAATAATGCCAATATTATATAACCAAGTACACATGATATACAACACAAAAATAAGTCAATACTGCATTCTGAGGAAAGTCTCTACAAGACAGTTAATAATTCACTCTTCACAAGTGAGTCAGTGAAACAGTCAATAACGGCGACCTGAACAACTGGAAGTGACGGATGTTTCTCATAAATAGAAATGGGAAGGCGGCAGTCCAAACAACGGGACGGTTGACGTTCTGGATCTTCTCTTTTCGGGGTATCAGTGTTTCCTAGGCCTGCCTTGGATGATATGTTGGATCCACTCTTTCAACATCTGGAAGCTCGGTCGAGCAGCAGGATCAAGATTCCAGCACTGCTTCATGATGTTGTACACCACCTCAGGACAGCCATCGGGACAATCCATCTTGTACCCCTTTTCCACCCGAGGTACAACTTCTTTTAAAGGCTAAAACCAAAGACAGAAGAAATACTTGTTCTTGAGCCATGAACAATTATTCATTTTAGTTTTTTTGAATAGTTACATTTTTTCCGACCCTATATTATCAAGTGTGTAATCAGCTCCTCTACCAAAGGTGAGCATACAAATATTCTTTATAAAAGTTAACCACACTTACAATTCTGGGGTAAGGCACCCGGCCAAAAGAGTAAATCTCCCAAAGCAAAATTCCGTAGCTCCAGACGTCTGATTTGGTGGAAAAGTTCTGGGAATTGAAGGCAGAGAGGATAAATTTACCAATGTGATATAAGCAGCCCTCACCCCTCAACACCGCAGCAGTCCTCACCTTTTCTCTGAGGGCCTCCGGTGCCGTCCACTTCACAGGCAGCTTTGCTGTATCCTGAGAGGAAGACACTTCCTTGGTCAGACCGAAGTCACTGACTTTGGCAACGTTGTCATCAGACACCAGAACATTTCGGGCGGCCAGGTCCCGATGGATGAAGTTATTGGCCTCCAGGTATGCCATGGCCTCGCAGACATCTCTGACAACATGGAAGGAACCAAAGATGGTTTCAATGTTGTAAAAAGTGGTCAGGAATTAACAGGCTGCAGGGTTTGACCCACTTATGATCAATAACTACAGCATAAATGATCGGATACGTACAGTGCAAAATGCAGAAGAGCATCCCCTCCGAGTACTGTCCTACCTCTGGAGCGCAGGTAGTCCACCAAGCAGCCCTGAAAATCATCCAATAATCATGTGACGCCTTTATTAACCGGGCTGCACATATTGATTACCGGTATTGATCAGCACCTACCTTGGCCATGTACTCGGTAACTATATACAAGCTGCTGTTCTCCTCCACTATCACTCCAAGCAGCTGGACCAGGTTATCATGTCGTAGTTTTCTGTAGCGGACGAGGACCACACAGTTGTGTCATTCCTTTGTTTGCAACGTAACAAGTAGAACATCGTGCTTACGTCATGACAGAAGCCTCGGCAATAAAGGCCTGAGCTGTAGCGTCGTTTTTGATGCACTTCACAGCAACCTTTGTCCCTCTGTAATCCCCAGCCATGACATCTGGAACCACAACCAAGAGTGACCTTATTATCATCACTGTCACCGAGAAAAAGAGAACATTCTCTAAGCAAAATGATTACAAATGTGAAGTTACTCACCTCCGAACTCTCCTTTTCCAATAACCTGCTGAAGCTTAAGGTCCTTCATGTTCATTGACCAGCCACCTGTTGACCACAGTATTATCATGTTTATGGTTATTATTACACGCACGGGTGCTAAACTAAGACTTACTTCTTGAAAACTCATCCTGAGCAGCCACGGTCCCCTCCTCCAGCTTTGGCTTTATTAGTCTAGTGCACAGTCCATCTGCATCTTTGGTGTAGTGCTAGAAGCAAATGAGCCACATTTTAAAAAGAAGGAAGTGCCTTAGACACGGAAACGAAAATAAACACTTTGGAGTTTGCTGTTTTGTTTCCTGGAAAAAGGACCTCTAAACTATGCTGATCATTCAATTCTAACCAGCATTTCAATAAATTGTGAGTAGAAGTGTGTAGTTGCACTGTTTCCATTGACCAACAGAGGGCTGTGCAGTCAAACCGGACACATACGGTATAAAAACACAATGAGGTCTTCTCTTTAAACGCACCGTAACGACACTCGACATTCTCCTTGCACTTCCTCTTTGATACTTCCTGATCATTATTTGTTCCAGGAACTCTGCGTGCTTACACACAGATGTGAAACACAAACCTAAAAACTGCACGCAGTGATGCTGGATGAAGAAATAAAAGCACATAAACTTGGAATGACTCATTTTATTTAAAATATGAGCAATAATGTCATACCTCCACCAGCTGCATGAGGTTATCAAAGAACATCTCTTCGTCAATTGTGAGCTTGCCGTTGTGGTAGATGATGCGGTAGTGCTCCACCTTTCCTTCGCAGCTGACACACAGCGTGTAGTCGCCGGGAAAGTTGGTGCTCTCACGCACCAAGAACAGGCCTGTTTCAGGAGGGTGGAGCAGATGCTCCGCCCGATCCCGCGTTATCTTTCCATGGAACCATCTGGAAGGAGAAGAACCGGAATTCAGAGGCAACACACAGACTTGGAATTCTGCATTTAAAATGGGTGTAAAGGATCTTTCTCCACAGACACCAAAGACAGCCAGTATTTATTATTTGCAAAGCCTTTTCAAAAATTATGCTAAAGCTAATTTTGCTTCTGCAAAAACCAGTTCAGGACCTTTTTACAAAGAACGATGAATTAAAAAAAACACAAACACCAGCTTTAGGATCAAGACTGCAAATGTATTCTGATAAAAGGCCCTGCACATGTGCACACCTACGCGCACACTGGAGTCCGTTGCAGATGAAGCGGGGGGGGGATTTTTTTGAGGTTACAGTAATCAGACATAGAAGAAAAACAACAGGAAGCTGCTCAGAAGTGAAAAAAGACATGTGCAAGGTAATTATAGCACAGCCCTGTTCCACCTCCAGGTTCCATTGACTGGCACTGTCAACAGACAGCCCATTCTTGGCTGCTGTGAAAAATGGAATATTAGCTTGGGACATCAGAGGTAAATACAGCAGATATTCCGGGTACTTACGGCATCAGACTCAGCTTGCCTCCAGATCTGACGCCTTCTCGTTTCTGGACGTAGTTAACGGGAATGGTTCCCTCGCAGCCTGCAGCATTTTTCGCTTTGTACCAATTTGGGTCCTGAATTGAGGAATTTGACATCAATATTTCCACAAACTGTTGTAGATGGAATATATATATAAAAAAAACCTCCACGATCACGAAGCATTACCTTTGTAACAACAATAATAGTCAACACGTCTCCTTTTTTAAAGGGCAGGTCGTGCTCTGATGTGCCCTTGAAGTTGTATCTGGCTACACACTCTGTGCCCTGTGGCCATGGAGCCTTCGGGAAGACGGACAGAACACCGATTAGTAGGAATATTTTCAAGACCTTACTCATCAGACATGTATTGACCTGTGATCTGTGAGCTTTGCATGAACGTTTGCACTCCGCAGGCGTTTCACAGACCTGGACATCAGTCATGGCGGCGTGTTTCAGTCCTCTCACCGGAGCCGTACTCTAACTGAAATCATCAGAGCTGGCAAACGCGCACCTGCAGGAGATGCAAAACCAAGCAGAGTTTCAATATTCACTTTATCCCAAACAGGAAGACAGTGAATGTGCGGTTTTGCAGTGCAGAGGCCATGCAAATTTACAGTAAGCTAACGCAGCTTTTATCAGAATGAGCCGTGTCGGGTCAGCCAGTGTCAGTAAAAATAACTCGGTCACAAAAAAAAAAGCAGAAGTTACACCTCTTATTTCTTTAAAAAAAGAAATGGCAAACTTTCACAAGTGGAACTGAATGTTTCCGTGACGTACAATCCTAAGAACGCGCACATGAATTCAGCGTAATTATGAGATAGTCTCAGCAACTTGTGAAACTCTCGGCTAATTTAAAGCATGAGCAACACCCCCTCCCCGCTCTTCCCCACAATCCTCACATCCTTGTTTGCCTTTATTAGTTCCCATGGAGAAGCAGCTCAGGGTCAGAGCTCAGGGGGAGATCTGCTGCTTTACATGAGGCCACATCCTCTAAGGCGTCCATCCTGTACCACAGGCCCGATACAGTATGTTTCAGTGTGTGTGTGTTTAAAAATCACCCCTTTTATTTCACCCATTTATATAAATAACCAGCCTCCAAATCTGATGCTATATGACGCTCTCATGAGTCCCAGAGAGGAAGTGACAGATGTTCTCCCCTACAGAGCTCAGCAGCTGCCTTTTTGTTTCAGGGGACCAAACTAACTGAGGAGTTTCCCATGGCCCCTCGACCGAGGAAGGAAAGGATACCCCCACCTCATCTCTTTTACACATCAGACTCCTGACTCAATGGAGAGGCAGGAAAGGAGTATCCAGCATGTGTAGGCCCAATACAGAACATGGCTCACTCATTCTAGCCAAAAACCAACCATGACCGCCACCGTTAGTAGTGATCGGGTCCTAGTTCCAATACAATCACAATACTACAGTTGGACAACAGCTCTTTGTCTGCTGAGTCCTCTCTAGAGGGAGTTATTGACTTCAAACCGGGTGCAGATTTTTAAAGGATATCCATCAGAACCAAATCTTTGACTCTTGTCTATCAGAGTGCGAAGAAGGCCAACGAGCGGCAGCGACAGGCTGGGACACAGCTCCCGGTCATCTCACGGCGCTACGCTGGCGTTTCCAGAGAGCTTGACATGGAGCCATTTGTAGATGCAGACAAGACCGTCATTGTGAGTCATTTCCACCGACCAACCTCTTATTAAAGTCCGTCGTTATCAGTCTGCTCAGATATGGAGGTGTCATGTCGCGGCGCCACAAGAATCCCATTGTCCCAATCTAACCAGTTAATTAGCGCCAAGCATTGTTCGCATACGAGTCGAGCTTCGGTCTGAACGGCACAAGTCAGCAGCAGGCTGATGGCATGAAGCAAGACAGGACAGGAATGCAGAAATGGCTTCTCTGGCCACTCCTTCTTCATCTCTCTGCAAACATCTGGGGTAAAAATGCAGATTAGTTATCACAGAAACTCCACTTCCTTTGAAAGCAGATGCAGAACTAGCAGCTTAAGTGTTTGTGCATCACGCCACCAGCCTAAACTTAAAAGTTTAAATGATCCATTATTAACTTAAAATGCAGGAATTGGTGTGAAAACTGCATCAGGCAGCGACAGGCCTCCTGCTATGACTCGTGAAAGGGAGGAACCTGCAGATGTTCCCAACACAACAGCACATTTAATGAATCTTCCTTCCCGCCATGAGATCCTGTGGTAAAATCGTGTCAGCTGCTTGTGTCACCCTCCAGAATGTTCACACAGCAGAAATGTAGTCGGTTAAAGCTGAACCAGAAAAGGGATTTCGACCCGCTTTGTGCACCACCACTGCTGGGAGTAGGAGCAGGCGTTCTACCCCTGATGACAGCCTAGAGGTTTCACTGAGGACCTGACTGGGGCCACCACCCAGCATCTGTGGGCTGCAGCAGCGAGCAGCCTGCAGAGCAACCTGTTGGCGCCTCAGCAGTGGCCAGGCACTTCCGTGCTGCTCTGCTGATGCAGCCTTGCTCGCACTGCTGTGGTTTGACAGCTTCTCCTCGTGTTTGCTCCAACACCTTCATCCCTCCCTGCAGTTCTGTCGCGCAAGACCATTAAAATTCGGCCCCTGGTTTGGCAGCACGCCCCTGAAACAAACTCCTGCACACGCACTTTCACCTCGATAGGTTTCCCATTATTGAGTAAGTCACATTTCTGCACAAGCACAGACAGGAACGTCAGAAAGAGTTCTGGGGGGGAAGAGCTCGCAGCTCAAATGCCCTCAATAATCAGAGGAAGCCGCCGAAGTTTGGAGTTGGATATCAGGCCGAGTTGGTGTTAATGTTCAGGCTGAACTACCACTTTCATAACGAGATGTTCCTGTGCGTTCTGGCTGTATCATCACTGAAGTGCACAAACTGCGGGCCTGCACGGTTTATTTAGCAATTTATTCATCACTGTGGGCTGCAGTTAAAGAAGGAACAAGCAAACCAAATCCTACCTGTCTGCAGGAAGAGGAGCTTCGCGACGAGAGCAGGTGACCCCTCACAGTCCGATTGCTTTCATCAGATCTGCTGCAGGAAGGCTAATTGATTAGTTATCAAAAAATGGGGGAACTGAAATCTGGCTCAGGTGAACCGAAATCTGAGCAGTCAAAGAAAGAGCAAAGCCCCAACCACCTCAATAAATCCAGCCGCGGATGTCCAGAGAAAAGTCCAAAGTTACGTTTTCTAACGAACTGCGTCCGCGACACGTTGAAAGTATTAAATCTGAAGAAAAGGAGCAAGAGGAAGGGACAACTTTGAATAAAACTTGAGCCAACTTCTCGCTCTCTACACGCCTTTTCTCTGTCAGAAGCGTTCAAGTTTTTGCCCCACCTCGAATTTGCAGCGCACATGCGCAAGAATTGGTAAACTATTCGGGCTATAAATGGGTCTGGCCGGGTTTTCAGCCAGGATCAATGCTCACAAATAAGAGTCCACAACCGCAAAATCAATGGCGATCGTTGTTTATTATTGCTGTTGACACGACACAACAGGGCTGCTGAGCATCCGCACAAAAGCCACGTGAAACTTTTTTTTTTTTTTTTAAATGCGCGTGTGTAAAAAATAAACTGTGCGTCAGAATTCCACCAATCATTCACGTTAAAGGTCGGACCACCTTGTGGTTTTGTGTTAAGGGTTCCGTAAAGAAATAACTCGACTCTGACTACGGAAGTGACATTCGGTCCACAGAATAAGGAAGAGCCGCCGCCACGAGCGATCGGCGCCTCCTGGTGGCCACGGGGCGCAGCTGCACCCGAAGGCACGTTCAGGGACCCTCGTGTTTCCAGCCAGACTTGTCTCAACAGATGAGGCAAAACATCACGTAGAAGGAATGTTGTTAGGAAAAAAATAAAACAACTTTAGTAACCCTCATTGAGAAACATTTCAAAGGGCTGCAATCTTCCGAGAACAAACAAAAGATATTACTTTGTTCTGAGCATGTGGCAGAGATTCCAACCAATAGATAGAAAACACAAAAGAGCAGCGGGTTCCATGGTCAAAATCACTGGTCATGACAGATAACCAATAAACACTTCCCCATAAAAGAAAGGGTGGGCCAGAGTCTGATCGTCCTGCACATCTGAGAACTGATCCAAATCAGTGCGACAACACCTGTAGAGTCAATCCCAAAATTTGAAATCAAAATGTTTAGTACTTCTGGAGGTTAAGCTTCAGTTTAATCCATTGTAGAGCTTGTGATTGCAAGTGAAGAGAAATGGGTGGCTACGTTTAAAACCGTTAATTCAGACAACCGGATTAGACGGAGCGTTCTAAACACCAACAAAAACAGCACTGACGAATGGAAGCAACACCACCCAAATTTGGATTCGGTTGATAAATCTCAATGAAGGTAATGTTGAATTCTTTGGAATGAAGTTATGGCAACATTTAGATCTTTTCCATATTGTCCAGGATTGCCCTTTATGCCTTTTTATCTTCACCAAACTGAGAACTGTGTGGGTTAAAGGTCGACAGTTGACCTTTAGCTTTCACTGCGAGTGTAATATGCAAATCCAAGGGTGTGGACACAGGTCTTAAGTAATACTGTATGTTCTCGAAAAGTCCTGTCTGCATGTTGGCGGGTGAACAATAATGGGCTGTAATGTGAAACCGAAGGGAATACAACAGAACCGCAGTGAAGGGGAGACCAAAGGCGCGTGCCGCTCATTCGTGCCACTACGCAGAGTGCAGGGGGATGACAAATTTGCACCCAAAAGGAGAGTGGTACTTGATTCCTACTTCCTGGAACACCTGGCGAGGGATGCCGATGTCGCACAGGTAAACTCTGCCAGCCCCCTCTGCCAGTGCAAGGGGGAGGCAAAGGGAGAGGGACCACTTGGCCTCGACTGCTTGGCGTTGTCCACTTGCAGGGGGGTCTAAGCTCAGCACCGGGGCTCTGTTCTGGTTAGCCCAGTCTGCAGCCGCGCGGTACCAGGGCTGATCCATCAGGAATGTGTTCTCATGGCAGTCCAGGCAGTTAATGATTAGGTCAACCGGGGTGTCGGGAAGATCTGCGAAGGTGAAGAGGAGGGTTGAAAAATCTCAAAGAGCATCACGAGAGCAGCGTGAGGATGCGATTCGGTAGCGAAACACTGTCACCTTTGACGCTCGACACCTGTTTGCCGCCCGTTTTGCTGAACAGCGTGAGCTCGTTGGTGACAGAGTCGAGCATCTTGACGAAATTGGGGAGGAAGAGGATGACTTCAACTTCGTGATTGGCCAAGTGCCGACCGCAGCTGATGCCTTGGGCTCCCTGAACATGGGGGCCGCACAGCAATGCAACTGTGGGGTGCTGGTGTAGATTTTTGGGGGTAAATCTGAGAACATATTAGAGTAAAAAGAAATCTTAAGACAGAAATTATACACGCAACAAGTTAACCTATTGCAATTAAATTCCTTTAATGTAATTAATTAGTTTTAACCTTATTAGTATCCGTCATATTCAAGATTCCAAAAACTTTATCGTCACAGTAACAGAGCCACAAAGACACAACAACACATTGACACGTGCTTAATTGCCTTGGTTTTTAAAGCAAATAAAAAGTCATAACTCTGCTTTAAATGTGTGTTTTACGTCTGTGGTGTTTATGTTTTGGCCCGTCACTGTGGGACGGACAATAAAGTTGTTTGAAACTCATTCCAAGACAGTTCAGACCCATCACAGATTGTATCAAATGCAAAACATCGGCCGATCCGACCTAAAACTCAAACCTTACATCCGGTAATAACTCACCTGTTGGGACCACCCAGCAACGTAAGTGCCATCTGACTGGCGCAGACTCCAGTCATCTCGAGTCTTCGCTCCAGAGAGAGGCCATGGCGCTCGGCAGCGGACAGCAGACGCTTGTGTAGCTCGTAGGTTATGCTGGGTACGACGAGCCCAGAATCTACATAGAAAGGACACGAGTGTGTTTAAAACAAGGTCGAGCGCAAGGGCGTTTTGTGTCGCGACAGGATGACGCACTTACCTGTGCAGTACTCTTTGGCGCCGTGTTGCGGTACTGTAATCTGTCTGTACACAATAGGTTTGACCTCCAGGATGTTCTCGTCGTGGCGATACCGCGAGGGCGTCTGCTCCTGGGGCGTCCCGCGTGACCTCGCGCCGTTGCGTCGCTCGGATGTGTCGATTTCTGAAAAAACTGCCGCTTTGTCAAAGAGAGCCAAGTTGCCCTCAAAGTCAAAGTCTGTCTCCAGACCCTCGTCCATGCCGTCTCCAAAGCACTCATCATCTCTGTGCTTCATCTGCCCATTCTTCACACCATTCTTTTTTGGTGTTGCTTGATTTGCCCCTCTGCTACTGGATGACCCTAGTTGGGACAAAAACACACATTCAACATGTGGAAATTTTTTATTTGTAACCTAATTATAGCCATTTCTTAATCGTTTATACTTTGCTACGCTTACAGGAGTTGTGTCTTCGACGGAATCCTTTGGACTGGCCCGGAACCTCCAGGTGACGTTCTCCATAGCTTTTGGAGCAGTGCTGAGGAGAGTTCACGTTCTCCATAGACCTGGGGTCACCTTTGGGGACTGCAACTGGGGCACTACCAACATGAGCAGGTGCAGAAGTGCTGCCATTTCTGATATCCAAAATCTTAAGTTCTTTAATGTCCATCGCACTGGGGACGAGAGGAACCGGATTAACATCAGGAAGGCACTGAAACACAAACTGTTTTGAATGGGTTTTACCTGAATGTGACCTCAGGGACGGGGCACTTGATTCCATTATGGAATGGATGTCTTAGGGAGATTGTTTGACTGGACTGGTCCACAAAAGCCACCTCTCCTTGATAGACTCCCAGTGTTGGCCCACAGTTAATAGACACCAAACTACCCAACCAATCCGAAGCCATGACTGCAACCAGGAAAGCACCAAATGTTCACTTCAACGCAAAACAAATTAAATCAGGAAATGTAAAATTAATAAATAATAGTCATTTGAACGTCGCTGCCGGGCATTACAAATGCTTCATATTGTGAGAGCAGCTGGGCTAAATGACAAATGCCCCCTCGGTTTATTAACAAAGTTAGCTTACCGTCTAGTGCTAAATCCAAAACGTGAAAGCTGTACCTGATCAAGGACTCTGGGTCAACGTTCTGCCTTTGGACGATCAATACGAATCGATCTCTTGAAGGCAAAAATAAACGGGCTTGTGATTATTTTAGCTTCTTTTAAATAGTTAATTTTTACTTTGGAGAATGGGCAAAGCTACTAACGCTCCTAGCTGCCGGAAACACGTCATGAGACTTCCGTTTTAAACCTCTCTTCAAAATAAAAGCCACGGCGAATGAATAAAAATATCACGTGCCTTTTTGATAAATCAGTGGAGTCTCATCTGCCTTTAGATGTATAGATATGACGATAAAAGGTCTGACATTATTAGAAATGAACGTTCATTTTATTGAATGTTATAGTGACTGGCTGCAGTTGGTGAAATACCTGACATCACAACAATTGAACATGATGACATCACATGGAGACCACCTCAGAGGTGTTTGCACGTGGCCACGCCCTCACGCTCTCCTTGTAGACATACTGCAGGTTACCCTGGATACTCCAGTGACTCAATGGCTTGCAGTCAAACTGACAACCGACCTGCAAACGCTCCCGCTGCAAGGTACAGCACGATCCATCTGATGTTTTGGATGTTTCTAGTTGGCTAAAGTTTAAAAAAAAAAAACTTTACAAGATATCTGGATGTAAATATGGAAGATTCTCGATTATAAAGATGAAAGTCATCCACTGTTGATACTAGTTAGTAGTGACCAAGCAACAACTGAGCTAAAGCACAAAGCTGAGCAACTGCAACAACAGCTTGAATGCTGAAATACAATCACAGAAAGTCATTTAATCTTTTTTTTTTATGTTAATCATTGTTTTTTGCTTTAGTGAGTTAGCTAGAGCTTTGATCAGATTATCGCCCACTTTGTTCTCTACAGAATCCAGTCTGCTTGGGACCAAATTTGCCCAGTATAAATGAGTGGACCAAAAACCTGTTTCATAAATGTCATTGTAACAATGTCTCAAACATCTAGAGATTTCCTGAACAAAGTGCACAAAGAGAGGAATAAATCTGTCTCAGCGATACAGTGATTGCTGGTAAATCAGAAAACCATGAACCAGAGGTTTCACCGCACCGGCCAGTATTGCACTGAATTGCGAGAGCAGCTGAATGAAGCCAACAACAAGATCAGCCGCACTTTCCTGGTCTGTCTTTTCTTTTCACATCATGAATGTTTTGGGGTTTTTTTTTTACAATTCCGATAACTGTTGGTCCTGTCTTCAGGAAAAGGCCATCTTATCTACCCAAGTGCTGAAGCTGGAGAAAGAACTAAAAAAACTGAAGGGGGAAATGTCAGACAGAGAAAACCAGGTATCACAAACTTTAATTAAAACTCATCTGATATCAGATAAGATGTCAGCTGTTTTGGGGAAGTGCCTTAAGAGATTTAAATCTGGAGTAGAATCTATCTCCAATTTATGTCCCTCACCTAAATCAGGGCGTTCTTTTTTCCTATTTTTCTTTATTTTGACCTGAGGAAATATAACAAGGGAGAATGTCACTAGCTTGATCACAGATCTGGAAGCAGAAAGCTCCAAACTCCTCCGAGAAAAAGAGGAACTTCATAAGGAAAATGAAGCCCAACGGGAGAAACTGATGAAAATGAGTGAAAACTGCTCCCAACTCAGGTGAGTGAGGGGGAAACTGACAAAAATGTGTCAACTAGGACAATGTCTTAAACTTATTAGACCCTCAAACATTTCAGCAGGAAGTCTGTGGAATTAGAAAAGGTACAACGGCAGGATCAGTGCCTGCTTTTGGAAGTCCGTGAAAAGGCAGAGAAGCTACAACTGCAGCAGGAACATCGTCAAAAACAAGACGCTGTTAGATTTCAGATGATGGAAGATGGGAAATCTGTCTCAAAATACAGGGCTGAAAAATGGCAACGCGTTGAACTCACCCCGCAGCTCCCACAGGAGGAGCTGGAGGAGCTCACAACGAAGAACAGGTTAGATAACTCTCAAAACACCCAAGCTGAAGCTGGGTGAGATTAAAATGAAAAAGATAGCAGCCCAGAGAGAGAAGTGAGTCAAGAGGATCAATAATCTATTTTTTACCACATCTGTTTTTTTCCCAGAGAAGTAATTGAGAAAATGCTGCAGCTCAAAGCCAGTATGGAGGCAGCCTTAACTAGAATAAAGGTAACACAAGTAACGAGAAGTTGGGCATGGAATGATGTGTTATTTAGTCTAATTATTTCATAATATTTACAGAGCGACTCCGAGGTACTGTTATTAGAGCTGGACAAACATCACCTGGAGCTGCAGAAGTGCAGGAAGCAGAAACAACTGCAGGCTGGTGAAGAAGGGAAACACAGTGGGTTAATTATAAGATAGAATTATACTTTTACGATTATACTTTTACATTTTGTCTTACCCACTGTCCTAAAATAATTCCTCTCCAAAGAGCGAATGATTTTACACTCTCAAACCAGCAGGGGGCGTTAAACTGCTGTGACCATGTATCCACAGGTGGACAGGCTCAGGACACGGAGACCATGACAAAGTGAGTGGATTTCCGAAACACATCATTCAACAGTCAAAATTAAATTCGGTGACGTCTCTCTCACGCACTCTCTGTTCATCAGCTTATCCCAATCTTCTTTGTCGTTCGAGCCACAATCAGCCTGTCGCATCTGCCAAAATAAACCCCCTCAGGTAACAAGTCCTGCTCTGGGGCTCCAGGTGCAGCTCTGCTCATGTGATGGGGCGCGTGTGTGAGCATTAACAAACATGTCTCTTCTCATTCTACTCCCTGATTCCATCAACACTGCTGAAAAAGGCCTCTGACACCGACCGAGTCAGTGTCTCCATCCACTCGCTGAGGGAGCAGCTCGAGGGTGAGGAGGCTTTCCAATAAAAGGACCTTCTACCATGCTCCCCCCACTGATTCAACTTTAATACTGCTTTTTTTTCTCCCAGAGAGCACGAAGAGGGAAAACCAACAGCGGCAGGAAAAAATACTGGCAATAAAGAAACTTCACATCCTGGAGCGGCGTTACCTGGTAACGGCCATAAAAACACCTCCAACAGAGGATTTATGTGGTAGTAACTTATATTTTTGGAAAAAATATCCTCAACCAAACCAAAAAAAATCAGGGGAAAAAAAAAACTCATGAAAAAACTCATCATACATGAGTTGTATGAGTAATCATCATAAAAACATCAGCTCTAAAAAAAAAGAATTATAATTTTGGGACTGTTTAGGATATATTTCATAAATTACCCATAAGCATCTGCAATACATGCAGACTAGTTGAATTAATGGCGTCAAATGTGGCACCCAGATTATCAATGCACAATTATTTAAGAAAATAAATAATATAAATACTTAGACTTAAATACTTGTACTTAAATACTTATTATTAAATACTTATTATTATTATTATTTGTGCCCACAGTAGAAATCTCAGCCGTGGCTTTAATGAGTGAACATATAGCATATGGGAAGGGGGGGGCACCGCCATAATCACTTGAACTGTATGTGAAATGCAGTTCAACTACAATCTCACATATGACTCTTTCTACTCTGTGAGTAATCGGATTTGAGGCTGAGGAGTGAACCGCTCGACTGGAAAACATCTGACTGCACCATTAGAGAGGAGCTGACTCGACTAATCCTGCGATTTAATGAAGCGGGAGAAATATTCTGTAGCGATGCAATAGACATTGTTAGGAACAAGGGCTAGAAATCCATGCTTTTCTCTGACAGATGCCAGCCATGTCTGCAGAAACGTGTGGCCTGAAGGCAACAAATGGGACTGAACCATGCGAAAATGGTTAGTGGATATATGCCGTGATCAACTGTGATCTGTTTATACTGGGACTTGATTGATCCCTATATTTTCCATATCATTTTAAGGACACAACAAGCAAGTACTGTATTTATAGGTAGCTGAGCGCTTTTATTTCCACATGGTCCTACATTGGTGTGAAAACTCGAAATGTCTGGCATTTTAAAATGTGTCATTATTTCCTGTTTTCAGACAGATTAAGAATTATTCAGCCAATCCAGGATTGTCCCTCAGTGACAGAAGATCAACCAGATGAGTGTAACAACGTTCCAAACCCTCCTAGCTGTTCAGATCAACCTGACCCGCAGCAGAAAGACACCCCCTCCCACTTTCCAGATGGATTATTCCGGGCTGAGCTTGTGCATGTTTGTAGCTCTGAGGAGCGTGAAGAAGAGGACCTGAGGACAACAAACAAACTGTCACGTTTGAAAATATTGGGGTGAAATCCCCTACCTTAATTTATGAGGTACCACAAAAAAATCACCAAATTACGAGGCAGAAACATGTTTTATTAAATCTATATGACATCATATGGTTCATATTATATTTACAAGATGCCAGAGGCAGGACTGCTCCAGCATCCAGCAGCAGCAGCAGCTATATGATGTCACCAAGATGATTGTAAAGATCTGATCCTCCATCATCCACAGCAAAATCTTCACCCATAAACAATTAGCCGATGCTGGAACGCTTGTTTTGGATGGTTCTTGAGATCACGTGACAAATGTTATCCCATCAAACAGAATTCTATAAAACTTCTGGCTGGACAACGTGCCAGCGTGGTTGCTCCACATGCAGGATGCAAACGTCCCTCCAGTGAGCTCGCCCGGCGTCCGCTGCCCCTGCTCCGATTTGGACCCGACCGAGGACTTTACGTTGGGCAGGTGCCTGATGCTGTCACATAAGAAGAGGAATCTTAAATCATCTTTCCAACAAATGCATCTTACTGAGCGACCCCGCAGCCTTTCTTTACCTGCACGATTACAAACTCCAGCATGAGGGGCAGTTTACTGATGTCTCCTGGAGGGAGGTCGAACACGAAAGAAGAATTCCAGGAGGCTCCTTTGGTTTCTCTGCTGCTAATCACAGCCCCTTCATGATGCAGAGCGACCAGCACCTGGAATTCTGAAGGTGGACAATTTCAAAGAGGTATGAAATTAAAGATTTGAGTAGGACTTTGAGTTTGCAATTTAATTTTCTAGTCTAGAAGAAACTTGATTAAAATGAATAAATATTGAAGAACAAATATGCTTCGGGACTAATAAGGGGAAAACCGATTATCTTCTGATCAAATAATATACATGAGGCCTATATTCTAAACTGGAATGGCCCTGAAATGCCGTGTGATTGGTAAAACAGTGACCAGCCAACCCGAAGGCCAGTAAAGATTACATGTGTCAGCGTGGAGAGATTGGAACATTTTCCTCAGGATTGTGAATAGTGAGGGATTAAACCACAATGTCATTAAAGAGGGATGATCTCCTGCTGTATTCAGGTCCTGTAAGACATTGTTTAATCCTCTACACATTAAAAGCAAACATAGGTAATTGCTTTACCTCTTTCCCCAAAGTTAGTTATGGTTACATAAAGCCACCGCGGATGATTTCCTTCTGGGATCTCATTATCAAAACACCTTTTTTTAGACCTTTTTCAGATTAAATGCTGATGTTACCTGCTGGTGCTGAAGTGCCCGCGAGCGTGTCGAGGTTATCTGCCCGGAGGAGCGTTGCCTTGATCCGGTGAGTCAGGGTCTGATACTGAAGCAGAACAAAGATCTGCGGCGGCGAGCTGGAGGCCTTGCACGTCGCTGAGTTGTTTGAGGACTGATCCTGCTGTCAATGAGCAAGAGTTCACGCTGAGGTGTCATGTGAGGCAAAAATAGTGGAATTGGTGCACAGTTCATGTGTATTCAGTGTGTTACCGCCAGCAGTGACACAACAGCCATCTTTATTTGATATCAGTGCTCCTAAAAGTGGTCAGTGTCTCACAGATATGATGCCAGTACCTCCTGAAGCTTCCACTTCTTTTGATTCAGCTCCTTTCTGAAGAAAAATGGGTTCTCTCCCCTCCATTCTCTTCCCCCGCATTCTGCCTCCAGTTCTCCCAGTGCGCTGCTTCTCAGGCTGGGGGGCTTCTGCGTGTAAACCGTTAATTTCAGGACACACCTCTGGAGCTCCTCCACGGAGCCAACCTTCAAAAGTAGCAGCAGGCTGTCGGCCTCAGGGCTGAGGCTTTTTTGGGCCGAGGCCTGCAGGGGACAGGGATACAGAGGCGGCAGTCTGCCCAGAACAGACACGTCCTCCAGTCGGTGGGGTGTCCCGCTGAGCCTCAGGACACTCACTGCCAGGGTCTGCTCCTCTGGAGAGAAGGCCATTGTGAAATGGAGGCATGGCTTTGGCGATAGCGGCTGTTGGCAGCTGATACTGGAACCGTAGTTGAGCGGGGCCAGTGGGATTGGTTCTTCAGGCATTAAAGGGCACGCCACCGCTGGGCTGGTAAGCCGGCTGTGTTCATTGTAAGATATAGTGCTCCCAGTCACCGTGCAGCGCCTCTTCAAAGCTTTACATGTTTTGGATAGTCCGAATCTGGGAAAGGATGGCAAGGAAGCGTGGCCAGGATCGATGGGTCTGTAAAGCGGCGAAGTTAGTGGCGGCGTGCTGAAGCGGCGCAGAGAAAAATACGACTTTGGCTGCTCTTTCTGCTCCGAAGCAGCTCGATTAGAGAGCGGCTGAGTGACCAATTCCCCCTCAGAGGAGACGGAGCTGCTAAAAGTGGAAGGATACTCCAGCGTATCTCCATCCAGCTCCTCATACCGTCGCCTCGCCGCCGCCGCCGTTGGCGAGGGAGTCGGAGTCTTGGACAAGGTCACAGGTTCAGCAGAAACTGGCGCTGATGTCACAGGATCTTTGACCTTTGCTGGATACATCTGACTGTTCCTCCAGCACAGAATACATCCCAGAACCAAACACAGACAAAAGACAATCAGTCCAACTAAGAGAAGGACCTGGAGGTGAACTGCAGAGAAAACAGAGAGAATTAACCCATACCAAAATGCTCCATTTTAGCCCCGGACTAGATGACTGTGGTCTGATTTAGCTGTAACAGCAAACGCTTTCTCTAAAATATTTTATTTTTAAATGTGCATCAATCTCAGTGGCTGTTCCTGTGCCCCCCATCACAGACACTAGTCCTTCTATGATGCTTCACCCCCGTCTGAGACATGACAACAGCATTGGAGACCATACCTTCCAACTGTTTGGTGAACAGCACCTGCACCAGGAGCCAGAAGAAGAGTATGACCACGATGCCCTCGATCATCCCCTTACAACAGAAGAGCACCACAGACTGCCACAGGGGTTGCCCGGGGTACTCCTCATCATGGTAGGGCATGATGCCACAGGTGTGCTGCAGGTGTCCACCTCAAAACATCCAGAGCAGAAGTGCAGATGTGTGGAAACTCATCGTCCTTCAGTATTTCCCCGGGAAGTCCTGCACCTGTGGATGCATTGACGCCATTCTGTGGCTCTTACAAAGGCACCTCTTTCCTAAAATTGGGATTGGAAAAGGAAAATGAGCCGTCGGAAACCGCTCCACACGGGCTCTCCCAGCGTCGGTCACAGGACGATGATCTGCAGATGACTTGACCGGTATTATTTCCCCCCGGCAGGCGGGGGCGGTGGGTGGGGATATCCATCTCATAATGCCTCTCAGTTGTGCGTGAGGCATTTTTCTTCTGCGCTGCTCCAGATGCTGCTCCAGCAGCACGACCATAGAATAAAGCTGCATTAAATCCCGGCCCCTCCCCCACCTCCTGGCCTGCAGGCTCTTAATCACAGATAGTAAACTACCTATTTGATCCTGTCCGAGGTCTGGAGTTAGTCTCATCATTTGTAGTTCTAATTAAAGAAACGTGAGCTTCATTTAAAATCTAAATATATTTAATGCATAAAAATGTTCCTTAATCAGTCGTGCAGCCGCAGTTAAATACAGGCCAGCTATACAAATCCTTAATCTGGGACGCAGTTCCTTTACTAATCTGGGGTTTTTGGGATGTTTTAAATTAATCTGGCAATTTTGTAGATTTAAAATGCAGACTTGCCCGATCGAATCCTGCCACCTATAAATGACGTTTATAAGCATGTTTTTCATGATTACCCATCCATCCTTGTCAAACAGCCTAGTTAATGTACAACTTTCAAGATCGCCACCAGCATTTTAGCACATCAAAAAAAAAGGAAAAACGGAGCCCTTCTACAGCACACAAGATTGTTTTATTCCACATGTCACAGAAATGCCCAAGATCGAAACTTCAGTGACATTTGTTTGAACCGATGTCCACTTGATTGTCCACGGACAGACTTCAGCAGATAAATTAAACAACACATGCTGCATTAGCTATTGCATATTTCACGTGATAGTTGAGGTAGAACTGTTTCAGTGATCCTTTTCTACATTAAAGATACGTTCTCTGCATTATACAAACACAAGACAGCAATATATTACGAGATACAGCATGACAGCAACACGTCCAGAGGACGATCCTGAGACCGAAGAGGTTGCACACACCAGTGAGAGTCACAGAAAGTAATATTGTATTGCTCCAGATAAAGCAAGAGCATAAAGCCTTCTGTTTAGAGGAAACTATTTAGAATCAGGGCAGAAACAAATTAAATACAAAATTTAAAAAAAACAGCACGCAGAAGCATAAAAAAAAAAACAAAGATGCGCTTTGTGAATTCATGGTGAGTGACCCCTGAAAGCTGCAGAACAAGTGGAGGATGTACAATCTCCAGCTAAGGCCTTTTTGGTCTTCAGCAGGAGCAGCCTAACCTGGAAAAAGGCAGCTGAAGAACAGCTTGACAATCATAGTGTACGTAGAGGTTTATAGTCGGTTGTCACGGCGCAACGTCACCTTTAAACAAACGCTTTTCCTGAGTCCCACTACAGTTGTGTTGCATAACAGGCACTAAGGTCGACTCAAATCTACAGGACAGTCGTCGTGGAACGTCCTTTGAGGTCAATGTCAAGTGAACCAGAGTAATTTTTAAGACACATCAAAGTGATGGGGAGAAAAAAAAAATGTTGATTTTAAGCTGATTATCGATAGATTTCGCATTGTTCTTGTCTGACAAGGCCTTAATTGGGTCCTTTTGAGGAGGTTGAAGATGAAGAGGTAGGACTGTGTGACGAAGAGAGGGCGCTGAAGCCGCTCGTTCCTGCCGCTGTGACCGCCTGCGACACCACCGGAGCGGCTGGCTTCTGAGCAAACAGCATTCCTGTGAAGTGGAGATTGTTCAAGAAGAGGCGCGATTGAGATGAAAGTTGACGTCTTCGGGTTTCTACTCTCTCCTTAAAATGTTCTTCTGACCAGGTTTGAGGGTCTAAGACCAGAGGGGCTTGTGAACCCCACCAAGGCAACGATGTTAGTGTGCATGAATAATTAAATTAAAGGTTATAGAGAGACGTTAAAAGCCAAAAATGTATGTTTACAACGTGGAGGTACAAGACGGAACCCACCTGTGTAAACTGTGCCGTTGATCTCCACGGACACATTGATGCTGGCTGCTCCATTGGTGGCGATATTCATGGACAAACCCTGTTTACTCTCTGTTGGTGAGAGGAAACTGCTCAATAAACCAGCATCTGGGAAGTGAGAGCGTGAGCAGAGCGGGCAAAGGAAGGCTCACCGTGTCCATTGTTAAGCCTGAGGTTCATGGGGTTGAAGCGAGAGGCCAAGGCCAGGAGGTTCTGCTGCAGGGCCTGCTGCATGAGGCGCTGCTGCTCCTCCGCCAGCTGCAACATCTTCTTCTCCGGGCAGTCGGCTGCAGCTCCTCGCTCCAGCCGCTCTTTCAGGTGCTCCAAGGTGGCGGCTTGTGCCAGCTGCTGCTGCTGCCCCAAGGCTAGAGCCATGGGCACGCGGCTGGCCAGGACAGGGGTCGACATCTCCTCTAAAACAAGAGGGGCGGGGTTAAACTCTCGATTCCACTTTTAGGCCGGAGCGTACAAAACCAGACAGACCCGTCTTCTTTAGATTGGGGCTGGTGGAGGCGCTCAGGCCGTTGTGTCCAGTCGGAGGGTTTTGCAGGGAGGATGAGGAGAGGAGGGAGTGCGGGGCAGAGCTCGGGGAGGGACAGTAACGGTAAAGGCTGTTGGTGTAGCTGGGACGCCGCCCCTCCCTGCGATTACTGTCGATGGCAGCCTGCAGCTCCCCCGGGGAGCTGAGGCCCTTCTTCTCACACTCAAACGGGTACAAATACTTCATGTACCTGCAAGACAAGATGGATGACAAGCTTTCTGATACTCTCTGATGTTCAGCATCATCAGGATAGGTGGTCACCACATGTTTCATCTGTATGTTGGCCTAAAGGGGGGGCGCCCCCACCACTCAACCAACCATTGTTTCGGTGAAGGAGCTTAATATTACACATTCTTTGAGTTCAATAAAACCAAACTAATCTCAAACAACTGTGTCATTCTTGCAGGGGTTATATTATGCAAACGCGCAGACTAAGCCACCGTTAAACTTGAATAACATGAGAGGGGGAGGGAACCTACTGGGTGCGGAGCGTAAAGGCTGCGCTGGTAATGGATGTGGGGAGGTTGAGACCTTTGGTGATCTCCCTCCAGATCTTCTTGTTAATGACCTCCACCAGGCCTCCCTTCTCCGTCACCAGCGCGTATAGTTTGTATAGGTCCAACACCTGCTTCGCCATAATGGGGATGCGATTGACAGGAGTTCCTGGATGAAGGAGAGCGGATACAGCTGAATATACTCACAATCTTCAGCCAAATTAACCTTTACGACACGACCACCTGACTAAAACCGCCACATTCTTCCGCATTTGCCCAAGTTTAGTTAGTGAGGTTAATAACCAAGGCTTAGCGTCTTTAATCTGTGTGCAGAGGCTTCTCTAATGAAGCTTATTCCCGATAGATGGGGGTGAGGATGATTCCACAACGGCGGCTCATCTGTTGCTCCAATTGATTTGAGTGCTGGAGGGGGAGGGGTGGTATCACAGGCAGTAGGAGCTGCCAATCACACATTTGTCGGCGAACCCCTCCAGGCCAGATCGAAGCACTTGTAGAAATAAGATTATGGAGCTCTTAGCCAAAGAAACGGGGACCTTTGTGCAGAAACGCTGGATTTTCACCGAGCGGAACTGCAGATCGACACAATGAGATTATTTTGGTCCAAAGTTTGGAGCTAACCAGTATCATCAAGGGCACAAGAGGAGAGCCGCACCATCTTTTCAATTAACTAGGAGCCAATGATAATTAATAAATTAATGGGTCTTTTTTAAACAAATGCTTAGACAAAGTGGACCAAAATTTGCTGCTTTAAAGTTCTGTGTCTCATGGACTCACCTCGTTTCTGCATGAAGACAAAGAGCTCGTCCAGGAACTCCTTTCTCTTTGGGTCATTGTCCAGTTCATACAGCTGTGAATCAGAAGAATATTAGGAACAAATGGCCGTGCTCTTAGAACCTTCCCATTGTTGACAAGTGACCTTGGCAAAGTCCCTGGATGGTTCTCCCCTCACTTTCCCCCCGTCGTTCTCCTCGGCCCAGATGCCACCGCTTCTCTGGAAACACAATATTTAACAGCCGGTAAATATTCATGTTTACCGGTTTTAAGCGGAAACGCGACCAGGACAGACCGCCAACACAAATTTAACTGTAAAAATGCAACAATCAGTGTATTCGATGTTATTCCCCTTCCTTCATCACCTTTAGCTACACTTGACAGCAAGGTTAAAATGTGACTTGGGGGGGGGGGGTGTGCAACTGTGTGGAAAGGCCTGCTGAGAGGTTATTGTCCCGCCAACGCCACGGAGCAGCGTGCTCATGCTTGCGTTAAGACCGGTCTGTCATAACAATTACATAAAATAACACACACCCCCTTTTTTTCCTCCATGGGCATTTGCGTCTCCTTTAGATTGCTGCTGCTTCATTCGAGGCCCGCGGCTTTTGCAGCCTTACATGCGCGGAACACACGTCTCGCGTTTCATGTAAACATGTTTTTGTGAAAACAAACACGGCCGATTTCATCAACGCCCCCCCCAATCAAATGGCTGCAGCCTGGTTGTGATTTCAGCGAGCACAGACATGCGTCTCCGTTAGCTTACGGTTAAATCTGGGCTCTCTTTTAGGAGGTTTTTCACTCATTGTGAGCATTCTTCACCTACTTATGAGATAGACAGATATCCTAAAACCTTGTACGTGATCGTCGTGCTTGGCTCAAAGATTTCACAGACAATAAATGTGAGGAATTAAACTAGATCAGCCCCTTTTAAACGCAACACTAAACACACATTTTCTTGTCCGTATGCAACAGCGTGACCCCTGCCCTGTCTGAGTTCACGGGGGCAGGGCAGCACACAAGGGGGGGCCACAGGGGTCAACGTTAGTACTTCACCATCAATATTAAATATTGGCATCCGTGGTTTGGTATCAAATTCAATCGTTTCATTGGAACGCTAGCTTCGCTTACTTTTGTTTCCTCAAGCCATACTGTAGTTGGTGATAACAAGATGCTGCTTTTCCTCTCTTGTAGTTTTAATCTACCAGTCGAGGAGACTGTGTCTCACTGGTCTGACATCGCCATGCCGACAACTCAAAGTTTAAAGATGCAACAACCACAGCAACCGACGTCTGAGAGGTGGGAAAGGAACCGTCCTGTGGCAACCACATAAAGAGTTTTGAATTCAAACAAAAGGCGCTGCACCCAGTTTTGATAAACTCTGCAGAAAAACTACGCAAAAAAACGCAGCAAAACCAGCGCGTTTCTTCCCACCTGGTGCAGTATGCAAATGTGTGTTTGCACGCACAACTGTACCCCCGTGGGCGGAGGTATTGACAAATCTAACAGCTTAGAAATTCTAATAAAGGCCTCTCTACTCCCCCGCCAGAATGGTCATTGACGTGAAGACAGATAAACATCCCGGCTCTTTCACCATCACATGGAAATAAAACCCTGCCCCCCACATTGATGGGACCCACTGTGGATCTATTAACAAAGAGCTCTGTAGTTAATTGCTCAGAGTTTTCACATATCCAACCCGGCAGATGCTGATAATATGCCGTAAATAGGTCAGCGAGACCTCTTCGGACGCCTTAGCTTCAGTTTTATATTGATATATTTAAACTATCAGGTGGGGCCATTGTTGCTGCTGTGTAATTCTACTCCACCACATACAAAAACACAAATGTTCCAGTTCCACGGCCCCACATCACGATGGCGAAAGCGTGATTATAATAAGCCTTATCAAATGATTCGGTTGCTGGGTAACAATGTTAATGTATCCCTTTCCAAAGTTGAATGTCACCGCAGGGGGGAACAAATTTTTTAATCCAAATCAATTTATTTGGCCTTAAGTCATCCATGCGTGGTGAGATAATTTATCTGGGGCCTCGCTGTGCTGTGACCTGAGAATGAGAGCAAAGGAGGGGGTCCTGACACCCCCGATTAACAAATATTAGCCTAACTTCCAATGAAGGAGAGGAATTGCATTTCAAAATAGAGGAACCCAGTTTGTAGCCGTGTGGAGCCTCATAAATATATTTTAAGGGAACCACTGTAGCAGCACAACAGGCACCAACGGCGCCTCCAGCTGCCGTCGTCTCGTCTGAAACAAGGACGTGCGTTCTCGCTGCACAGTGGCCTTATGTATTGATTACGTGCAGCTGAATTAAAAGGCCATTTCCTGTTGCCAAGCGACGGCTAAGTTATGCAGAGCAATCCCCAAAGCGCCAGCGTTATCAGCCCGGGGACACCGGTAACCACGGAAGAGTCGGGGATTTTTGTTTTGGAAGCGGGGAAAAAAAACTCTTTCAGGGTGGCACATTGTAACGTTCCCATAAACTAACGACGAGAGGCGGTGGGGGGGGGACCTCTGAGAATGCCCATTCTGCTCCACCGACGACTGTAAATGAACTTTATGGGAAGTTGCCTGCTGGTATGCTGTGACCCAGCTGTCCCTCAGCCTCAGGCCTCATTAATGTTGCAAAGGGGCCCGTTTAAGGGGGAACAACACAAGCAAGAGTCAATCTCAGCATTTCCATTCGCACAGGGAAAAAAACCGCTCAGACGTTATTCAATTACACACTGAATTCACTATTTAGTCGATCTGCCCGACTGCGGATGCTGCAGGTCCGTGAAAATCTGTCCTGCTCGGACCGTTCCACCCCGGGGTTGATACTGGACCACCGCCAAGCCCATTCACCCCGCCGGTGGCCGCGGTGCTAGTTCACATGTGTCAGACAAGATTTGGAGCGCAGCAGAAGGATCTTTGGCCTCGTCTGTAATCCAACCATAGGCTTTGGGCACGGTGCCAGTAGGGCCGCCGTCCCGTCAGCCACACGCGAGTCAACAATGTGGGAGGCCAGCGGGCCTGACTCAGCAGGAAGGACTCAACAATTAATGCTGAACTCACATTACACACGAGTTACCAACATGGAGAGAAATGGGGGGGGGGGGCGGTTATCAACATACTGGATGGCGTGGAGGAAGACGTACTTGTTTGAGCTGCTCATCGTATCCCCAGTCTGCAAAGTCGCCGGGGGATGTAAAAACCTGTTGGCCTGCAGGAGAACAGGCCTCGTCCTCGTGCTCCTGCTTCACCGATGAAGATTCGGCCGTCTGCTTCAAAGCAGAGAACTGGGATGTGGGATAAGGGGGGAACGGGAAGCCCGCGACCTGCTGGAGTCGAGCCCTCTTCGCGTTGTCCTCGTCCTCCTCGTCTTCCTCCATGTGACCGTGCTCATCGGGATCCACCGCTTCCTGCTCGTCTTCATCAGATTCTTCTCCCTCCTCATCCGGACGATGGAGGAGGTGGGTGTTCAGGGCTGGCGGAGCGGCCGGATACGACTGCCCGTCTGTTTTGGGGAATAGCGGCGAGTCCAGTCTGGTTCCGGAGGCCCTGGCTGCTGCGGCGGCGTGATGAGCAAGCATGAGCTGAGTCTGGAGAAGCTGCTTCTCCTGCAGGTTCAGCTCCAGTTTGCCCTCCTGTTGCCTCTGTAAGTGCTCCATCACTGCCTCCAGCTTCATCCCAGCAGCACTGAACGGCGGGCACCGGGATGAGCCCACCTCTTCGGATACTTTTGACTACAAATAAAGCAAAAAAAACAACCTTTTACTTTCCAAATAAAGTAATAATTATAAACATGTGTAACTGGAAACACTGTATTTCAACCTCAATGCTACGACTGTTTAAATCGTGAGAATGTTTTTGATTCATATAAAACTGGAACATTTCCAACGTGAGACGTTCACGGTCTCCGTGGCTTAAAACGGTCATTACGAGAAAATGGGCGACATTAATTGAGCTGGGCAGCAGGTCGCAAAAAAGGAGAAACCTTTCCAGGCCTTTGGTGGTGAAGGCTTGACTCGAGTCGTGTAGAACTTTTATCCAAACACTCGCTTTAATGGAAAATCACTTTTGTTTTAAAGGCCATGGCTAAAAACCAAAACGCCAGCTGGGGCCACAAACACCAATATGGGCGTGATTCCATTGAAAAAGCTCCAAGTAAAGAGACAAAACGCGGATGTTCCCGTGCGTCTCCGTCGTTGCGAGGTTCTTCGTGCGCTTTGTTACTGTAACAAACACGAGTGGGAGCGTTTCCAGGCTGCCGTCGACACTCACCATTTGCGCCTTCGAGTAATCCATTATCGCCAACAGGTCGTCTTTAGTTTTCTCTTCTTTGCTTCGCCAGAAACAAATCGCATCTCACGGCCAGATTTATTTTTCCCTTTTAAATCGAAAAGACTCTTGTGATCAAATGTGACCCCTGTGGTGAGGAGGCCGGGGGTGATCGGAGCTGGAGGAGGGGTAATAATGCGTCGCGCTTCGCCTCCCTGGTCACTGCGCATGGAAACACAAACATCTTTGGGCTGTAGGATGGAGCGGCCTACACCCCCAACTTGATGAATGAAAGGCCCGCCCCGTGCGTAAAGAACCACAGTGGGGTTTGTTTCCGGCCTCTCTGGGCCCACCTTCCCACCACACAAGGAAATCCCACCCACCAAAGTGCCATTTACGCAGATTTTCCCCGCAGGTAACCGAACTTTGACTCAAACAGCGAAAACGTGAATCGCTGTATTGAAGTGAGATTTAAAGATGGAAATACAACAGAAGGTAAACGTTTATCAGACCTTTAAATAACCTTAACGGGGAATCGCACCGAGCCAATCATAAAACACGGACTCGACTGCGTCAAAACCGGGCCGCAAACGTCTATTTTATAGTCATTTTGAGTCGGTGAAACCTTTAAATGACGCGATATTCAGTTAAACTCGGATTGGGACGCCTTGTAAACATGTAAACAAAATGAAGAGGACACAAAAGCAGCAACAACCTGAGGCGTGATCCACACTGTTGACGTGATCTGATTAAAGTGACAGGCGTATATCAATGGTTATAGTTCTCGTGTTCCATTAAGACAACACACTTTGCCTTTTTAACAGTTTTTTTTTATTTTCATCATGTACATTTTCCCTGAAATGAAAACAGATGTAAAATGATTTGCGTACAGTAGAATTTTACATTCGTGTGAAAATGCTGCCCCCTGGTGGCCAGAGGCGACTCACGCCCCACCCTGATCCAGTCAGACCTGACTGATCTAAAACAACCCGTTACTGCCAGTCTGGCTTCAGATAGTAAATCCCAAATATAGTTCTAACACCTGATACAGACATTTTCCTTTATTCGATTGTTGGTAATTTACAAGCAACAGAAAAATTAAATACCATAAGATTTTGATGAGGCAAACATTTAGGTACAAGGTTTGTGTGTCCAGAGATTTCCCGCTGTGGTCAAGACCTGAAACATAGGCCAAAAACATCCCTCAGCATCCCAGATGATTGCCTGGAACACAGACACAGGCTGGAATAGACATTTTAATACCTTCTCTTCTACAGCTTGTCAATGCCGAGCTCCTCGGGAGTGGAGATGCCCAGCTCGTCTAACGTCGGCCTCAGCTCCTGGATCACGTACGGGTAGATCTCCTTATGAGGCCCTGCTTTGTCCTGAGGACAGAAACGGCACATTTTTTTAAAAAAAAATTAAAAATGGAACGGCTGGCGACGGCCAAATCACCAGCTCATTTCTCACCTTCACGGCTTCCAAAATACGGATGGCGCTGGCCAGGTCGTTTAGCCTCCGGCAGGCTCGCAGCGCCGCCTCGAGGATCTTTGGCTCGGGGACCAGATCATAACCGATCAGTGTGTTCATCCCTGCAAGAGAGGGCGGTCAGTTTAAGGGGGGGGCGGGGTATAGAGAGGTGGATCTCCAAACCCTGAAACATTTAGAAGACAGTAAATTCTGCAGGAGAAACATTTATCCAAAAGAAATGTGGGTGAGAAGGCTTGTATGCATGGTTCAACCAACCAGGGGGGGAGTTGCAAATAGTCCTAATATCCAGTTGTTAATGATTTCTGGGTTGCACACGCACCCCCGAGGTGGGAGCCCTTTCTGGTTTAGCATGTGAACCAACCAGCACCAATCTTCCTGCACACTCTACCGTCAACATCAGAGCAAGGCCAACACCGATCCACACCATTCTAAGCCATGGTAAGCTCTACCTAGAATGTGGCATTGCATGTAAAACTGCAGCATAATTATCAGATCAAATGTATAAAAAAAGATGTTTTTCATTCAATGAGCAGAGCAGGGAAACTGTGGATAGCTTTAATCTATTAATAAACCTTTTTTCAGCTCCCAAGCATCAATGTCTGGTTTGTTGAAGTAGGTGACCCAGCGGGCGTCAAACTCCTCATCCGTTTCTTGCTTCCCATGTGAGTAACTTCGTGAGGCCAGAAGAGCTGCACAGAGAAGACAGTGTTTCAGTCAGACAGCACTGCTGACAAAATGAAACCGAAAGCAGAGAGCAGTCGCGCAGTGCAGAAAGGTGAATATTCAGGGGTTTCAGGTGCGAAGAGGACAACAGTGTCTCCACTCGGAAGGCTCCTGACATGGCCGACCGTCTGCACGTAAAAGCCTGATAATCAACTGACGGAGAAAAATAAGTTGAATCGTCAAACATCTATAACTGGGCCTCGACATCAGTTCAATTTTACAGGCGACACATGGATATTTAACATTCAAACAGACCCAGCCCAACCTTGACAGGTCAGGTTTTGGGGTTTTATTAAGTCTGGCGTGTGTTCTGATGGCCATAGAGTTTTCCTCTGTTCTTTTAGTGCATAAATTAAACACCGGTGTTGTTTAAAGGAAACAGAAATGGCTTAACTAAATGCTCAAAGCGGTCGCCTATATATACTAACTCACTCCGACCCCTCCCCTTACATAACCCCAAGCGAATGTGTTCGTTTTAGGTTCATGTCTAATAATGTGGACAAAAAAAGTGTGTAAAAACCATTATTTAGCTCTTGTATTGGAGGGGGGAGGGCAACGTACACTTCTTCCTCTAACCCGGTTGACACATTAGCATCTAGCATCACAGCGGGGCCCACACTTAGCTCACCGTGCGGGTCACCGCAAGGACACACGTTGATATAAGTGACAGGACTCACAAAGACAATATGGATAACAGGATTCCAGAAAGCAAGTCTACCAAGTGCGGCTAATACAAAAGACACCGTGGGGAAAATGATAAACCATTGTTATACCGGCAAAGCTAGCTTAAGCTAGCTAGCTTAGCCGCAATGTGCAAGCGTGATGATTTTTCGCTATAACTTCCTGATGACGTTTATGGTAAAAGGCTACCTATGATAACATTCACGATGGCCGGCTCATGAAATACCTCGGCTTCCAGGCTGTGTGCGGGTTAAACTCCGGACACCGGAGACTGAGAGTCGGACGGCGGCTCTAAACATGATGGAGGACAGCCAGCAAGACACGAACCGGACAGATTTTCATCAAGGAACTCGCTTCGCTTCCCGGTCTCGAGAGCCCGTGGCAGCGCTGCGCATGCGCAGAACCAGCGGTCAGCGTGTCGGTACTGCGCATGCGCAAAACCAAGCGGGTTATTTATGAGTTTAGTCTGTGACTTTGACCCGGAAAGTGCAAGTTTTGAGAAGCTTTATACACCATTTTATTACCCGGTGGAAATATGCAATGACGATACGTTTATGATAAAATGGCTAATGCTTTTTTTGCTATATCGTGAGACATTTTTGTGATATGGATGTTCAACAGTTTAACTACATACTGCAAATGCTGCATAAATAGATCTAAATCTGAGTTTGACTCATTCATGCTGGTGTCATAAATCTATAGACACATAAAATACAACGTCATTCATTTATCTTGCATAAATGTAAAAACAAAAGCAAATTGTAAGACCAAGTTTTGTTCATTTTCCGATATTTATCTGCTATGTGGAGAACATGCACTCCAATAATCCGGGCAAGCTTTTTTGGCAGTGAATTTTGCAGGGGGACCCAAAGCTGGCTGGAGGAGCATTCTGAGACCTCTCTCTCCATCTTCAGCAGGAACTCTCAGGGTTTGTGGCGGTTGATATCCAGGCTCCTGGGCATCCAGCGGGTCTTTAGAAAGCAGGATCCAAATAGCAGGAACTGTCTTCTTTACGGATAGTCCCGGTGCCCCCTGTTGTGTCCTCTCCCAGATTTCCGTGACAGTTTTGTAGTGGAGCTTGGAGACCTGGTGAAGCCCTCCTATGCGGCGTTTCATGAGCTCCACACAGGTGATGGTCTTGGTGACTCCTCCACCGGATCCACTAAAAACCACCTGTCTCTGAGAGGCTTTATTGGCATCTTCTGCTTCCATGCGAGCTGTAGCGAATCGCAGCAGATTGTGAATCTTGCTTCCTTCTTTCACCCACATGTGCAAGATCTCTTCAGCCAGTCCAGGGATCGGACAGGGACCGCTCTCCTCTGAACGGCTGATAAGCTTAAAGTTGCTCTGGCCAAGATTTGAAGGCCAAAATAATGAGCGGAAAGATGCCGATCGTGCTTCCATCCCTGTGTTACTTGGATCACCTTAACTCTTCAGGACTCATCTGCAAACTGTGGTTTCTTTTGAAGCTGCTTTGGAGTCCACTGAGGAAAAGATTATTGTCCTTTTAAGACAAATTTATCATGAGCTTCTTTCCTCCCACTGTCCTTAAGTTTTGGCTTCAGAGCACTGAGATGACAGCAGCATGAAGAGGGCATTTCTTCCTCTAATCCCTTCCAAGGAAAGGAATGTTGTCCTTGTTCTAACAAGCAATGAGTCCAGCTGATGCCAACGAACACATATGAGGCTCAGAGAGAGAGACATGACGACTGGGACATTATGCTCTTAAAGGCGCACGCAGCATTTAATGGAACTGTGAGGTTTTAGCTTGTAGGGACGTTTTTCTCTATTTTTTTTAACTTCAGGAGCACAGAAGCTTATTTATGTGAGTGTGTGCATGGGTGAATTGGTTCTTGGTTTACACATTTACACACTGTGCGCCAAACGCGCGGAAAACGCCAGTATAATTGTCAAATGTGCGGTTGTAGGACCTACGCTGTCCACAAGATGGCGCTACACACCAATCCAGGATCACAGGAAGCCGCGATCATGAGAACTCATAATGGATTAGTTCAGTTTGTTTCTGCAACAAATGAGCTGCGGTTGTGGCGCTGTAAGAACCGCAGGATCTCCCTACTTTGTGCACTTTAAAACGCGGCACTTATTCCTGCACTTTGTTTTCTTTGAAGGGAAGAAACCCACACTCTCTACTCATCACATAAACCACATAAACATTAACACCAGTCCAACTCAGACTGGCATTAATGTAAACCAAATGAGCTGTCCATTTGGAAGGCCAAGAGCTTTTGGCTTTTACAAATCCACTAACTTTAGCAGTTCCAGTGTAAATTTCTCTGTCAAATGAGATCTTTTTTCCTCCGTTATTTCCAGACAGGTCAGCTAAGTTTAATGTCATTTGTATATGTTAATAATTCCCAAAAGAGAATCCTCCTTGAATTGGTTTGCTCAATTTTCACATCTTGCGTGTGATGCTACTAACAAATATTTCCACTGAGACGGGCTTGGTATTTATTAAAATTCACAGGAAGCTGGCATAAGCCCAGAGTCAACAGCGAGCAGCTGATTAGCACCACCGTGCTAACAAAGGTTGGCTTCCCATGTGAAAGTGTGCACGTGTGTCACCATGGGTTTTTAGTGAACAAGTTTGATGTGTGGAAGCACGTGTAAGTTATTGTGTGGCAGGAAGCACACAAGGTGTGAGCAGTTATGTGCACGCACGCAGGTGCACAAACACATCATAAACGAATGGGAATTAAATCCAAGTCTATTTAACGGCCTCTACAGAGACCGATGATGCCGAATGGCCCCAGGCCTTAGTGCCTTTGACTGACCCACTTTGTGCTGATGCTTTAAGCTTTTAGTAAACATTGGCAGGCTGTGTGGACATTATGAATGGAGCGATTCCTCCACAGACATCTGAAAATGCGGCTCCTAAAGGTGATCTGTGGGCATTTGTTTCCATCTACTTAATATACTGACTTCCCAGTAGGCAAATACAGAAAACATGGGGAAAGGATACATTTTACAAGAAGGTGGCACAGAGGAGCTAACATGTTGACTTAGCTACTAGAGGCTACTACTTTCTAGATTTCCTATTGGCTGCAGCTCAACAACACGCCATGTCGGTCACATAACGCAGCCTTCAGCTGCGTAAATAAAGCCTCTGTACACCGGCAGGCTTCAAACTGCTGCATTTATTTCCACCCAGTGCGAGATGCTCTCGCGCACCCTATTTTTACCTCCATTATCCTTCCTTTCTCCTGTCTATTCTCTCTCTGAAGTCCCTCTTTCTGAATGACAGCACGCCCCCCTCCCACTCCCCTCCAGCTGCTGTTTTTGAGAATGTGCACATGAGCACTGAAACATCCAATGACCTCACTGTTGGCTCAGCTGTGCTCCCTACCAGCCCCCTCCCTCCCCAAAGCCAAAAGATGAGGATAATGGCGACGGTGCTGAAGATGGCTGTGGTGAGAGAGATGTGGGGGATGGGGGGGTGCGGGATGCAGCGTTTATAAACCACCGCTGCCAGAGGCATCCAGAAACATCCGGTCCCCTCTGCAGACAGTGCATGTGCACACACCAATGACCTGATGTACCCGCCGCATCAGGATTATAGCACTTAATGTGCACAGCAACAGCCCCCACATTGCTGCACTGCTGATCTGAGAGTGAGAGAAATAAGAGGAGGGAAAGATGAATGAAAATGGAGGAGGAATAAGGGGGGTGCCAAGAGAGGTAAGATATGTAATGTATCACACGCAGAGAGCTGAGAGGATCCCGGAGACGGAGCGATGCGGAGGGGCAGACGAGATTAAGAATGGTTGCTCATTCATTCATAATTTCCTGTTCATTCAGATAACCTCTCAAGCCGGCGGACGGCCGTGATCCCCCCCCTCTTACGTAAGCGGGAGAGGGAGCGAGCGGGGATGAAAGATTGAGAGGGAAGGGAGGGAGGCACGATGGGAGATGAGGTCAGGTGAAGGAGGGTGGCGACCGGCGAGGAGAGGATGAAGAAGAAGCAAGGTGATGATGATGGTGGTAATTGGTGACGTCACAACGGTTGCAGAACTGCAGGGTGGTGCACCGAGCACCGACGATGTCATAGTAACGGTGGCCCCGCAACTGAAGCTCGGGGCCTTTTAACCGGCCGAGGGGCACATGTTTTTACCCCCGCGTGACGTTTCAACCCTGCTAACGCTAGCATAATGATGCAGCTATACGGTGAGACATAAACATGTGGCTGGAGTGAGGACAGGAGTCTGCATCATACTGCAGTCCTCTGCTTTTGGGGATGTCACAGAGGAGGATCCTTGAAACATCATCTTCAGGTCAGAGGGGTAATTTGACCCCGTTAAACAGCTGTTTATGCATAAAACACATGTCTGTACCAGTGACTTTTCCAAGAGACCGGTGTGGAGCATCCATCCACTCATCATCCAGGAACTCCAGCCAGATAAGGACGGGCATTTTCAGGCTCTCCGCAGCATCTTCCAGATGTTATCGCATCTGTCACGCGTCCGCGGCGTGAACCTCATCTGTGAGGAGAAAAGCTGCCATTTCTACAGCAAACCCGATCGGCCCGCCGTGCCGGGCGCCGCGCCACCCACGTGGAGGCTATTCCTGACGGTCTGTGCAGGAACATGCACACGAGTGGCCAGCTGGAGGTCACATTTTGTGGCACTGGTGATGCTCTTCCTGTTCGTCCTTGGTCATGTGACGGTGCTCTAGTGGAGGAGCTGCAGTTCCTGACAAGGCTTCATGGTGAGGCCTCTGGACAGGTAAAGAGAAGGGCACGATCCATCGTCACCACCTGAACACCGCTCCTTACAAGGTTTTTTTCCACTTGTGCCATCAGATGAAACTGATTTTGATAGTTTGTCTTTACAAACGCTCAGTTGACGGCGGTTTTATTGAGTCTCTATTGAGGGTCGGAGTACGAACTGTGTCAGTCAATGTCTGCAAAAGGAATGACTTATTCCAACCATAAAAACACATCTTTAGTAAACCAAAGTCCAAAAAGGTGATTCATAAGTCAACATCCTATCCAACGGTAGCACACTGTGCAAGTGGAAAATGAGACATGTGTGTTCATGCTACACCCCTGACTCACAGAGAAGGTTACTACCATCAGAATAGAAAAACATCAGATTTCATGTCAGTGCCCGTGACATTAAAAAGATGTGGAGCGGGAAAGCTGCTAAAGAATGGGAAGCCAGAGAATGAAAGAGACGGAGCAAGTGAATCACGTCCCGATGACTAACGTCTTGCGTAACCCAATCTGAGAATCCTTCCTTGCTTGTCAGAGAGTGCCCACTAAACTGTTCTGCAAGCCTCCCACGACTCTTTTTAACACCCCATCTTGCAGATACACGATCGGAACTTCCTCCCCCCGCAGGTACGGACGGCCGGGTCTGGAGTCAGACCGGCAGGTGATGTTGAAAGCACTGACGTGGTCATGGAGTCGTGACCCTCGGTGTCATCGGGAAGGAGACGGCGTGGAAAAACTCAAACCACACCAGGAAGCGAATTAAAATGGAAAAAGCTTTGCTCAAGACATTAACGACCGGTCTTTATTTCACCACTTTGTGCAGCGAGAAGCTTTATTAGAATTTATAAATCGTTGCTATCGTGTTTGATCTGAACCTTCGAGCATCAGTGGAGTGGCTCCACTGTTCTTCAGGGAAGCCAATACCTCAGGTTGCTATCTGCCACTCGGTTCATTGAGTTCCTTCCCCGTCGTGCATGGATGGGGTGTAAAGTGTTTAGTAATGGGTCATCACAAGGAAACACATGAATGGTTATAACTGTAGTACAATTTTAATAAAATGGTGTTTAAGAAGTACGGTAAGCTGCATCCACTTCCAATGTACCGTAGCCGTGTTGCCCGGAGGCTCAGCGGATATGAGGATATGATATATAGTTTAGGACAGAGATCCCTTTCAGGGTTTGTTGTGCACTTTTCTGGGGGAGAAAACCCATAATTATCACTTTCTGCCTGTTTTTTTTAGTTCATTTGTTTATTCATGAGGGGGAAAAAGGTGAGACTTTTGTGTTGAGGAGCAATTCATGACATAGTCAGGAGTTAATAAGAGTTATGTCATGATAATTGTAGTATCTCGGGTTTCCCAGGCAACTGTTCTTATCTAGGATCAGCATGTACGCTGACACCATTGGATGTTTAGAATCAGGATGTTTTTGTTCTGCCTCCACGTTGAACATTTGAGACGGTCACTTAAGATGATGAAAAACAGATGATGGCAGAACAGATGAGAATTCCGTTTGAGAGGAAAACCGCTACAGCTCTCCAGCACCAATATCCATGGCGGATTCCATGTCACGTTCCCATTTCCACAAACAAGCCTCCGATCTGAGATTCCTGATAAGAAACAACCCTGAGCAGTAAAACCTGGGATGAAACTGCTGCGTCCTTCCTGGAAGTGCTCGTGAGAACCAAAGATGTCGCATCATTCCTTCCTCTGGATGTTGCTGAAGCTAAAATATTAACGAGATATTAATGAGAACGTTAGGAAAAACAAGCACAGCTGGACCAGCAGGCATCTGTAAGGTTCTGAGAGGTAAAGGGGCCGAAGCAGCTCACGCTACAGGGTGACGACGGTGCCGTCTCACATGCTGTTGCATTCTTGCCACTGGCGTTGGGGTAGTATAGAGAAGGTGCTGTCCTGAATCCCGCCCCCCCCCCCGCCTGCCCCCACATCCCTGATTGCACAAAAGACATCTATGCTCGTTGATGATGAGATCGTCGCCTACAGCACGTCTGCCTGTCCTCAGGGAAGATCTGTGACTTTCTGTACAGTCGGGGCGTCTTTTAACTATAAAACCAGCTACATTTGCCCCCCCCCCCCAACAACAAAAAGTGGTGGAGCAGAGCCAACAAAGATGTTACCCTGCAACAGACAATGATCCGGCTGCCTCATTCTCAGGCGGAACATTACGCACCCTTATCTTCTCCCTCTCTCTGACCTTTTTTTCTGACTCTGTCATCGTTAACTCGTCATCATTTACGAACACATTGCGGTTGCCTTGGACGAGCAAGTTGCTCGATTCTGGGTCAGGTTATAATAGTTGAATTACTGACCATCATAAAAAGAAAAGAGCTTCTCGGTGGGATATGATATATGATTCCAATTACACGTCACTTTTTCATGTGGTTCTGATGAACGCTTGGATCATGCTGACGAACAAACCAACAGAAGTAGAGTTTTCTCCGCTTTTCTTCAATAACTCACCAACAGTTCTGATTTCTAGAGTGACTAACTATCATTTTAAAAGCCAAGGCCTGTGCATGTACATGTGCACTCGGCGTCACGTGGGAGTCCTCCATAATTCTGTGTGATTTCACCGACAACCTAAAATCTGCTCATAAATATTCCATCTGCTGAGTCAGATGAAGCGAGACTATAATTACAGGTGCTGTGATCCATCTACAGGTGACAGGAAGATTGAGGAAAGAGGGATTATCTTTAAACTGCTCCTTATAGACACACACACACACACACACTCACAAGAAAACACAATGAGATGATTAATTCTGATCAAGACTTATAAATCTGAATACTAACCAAATTAAAAACCAACCCTGCAGCGCTGGCTCGGCAGCCCGACTCTTCCCGAAGCCCCGGGCCATTAAAAACTAAGACCCGTTCTTGTTTCTAAACGGTTGTTAGGGCAAAACCCTGCAGCCCTGACCTCACCATGAGCCACGGAGGTGAATTATGTATGGCTACAGAGAAGTGACATCACAGAGGAGCGGACAATGGTGTTTGCAATGACAACACTTTTACAATTATTGTTGCTAACAGAAGCATATTATGTGTTATTTTTTGTTCTCAGCAAATACCACACATGGTCTTCACTGTGACTCACAACGGACGTGAAAAACAACCTTTCAGCGTGGACTCAGAGCAGAGATGAACAGATAATCTGATAATGACGGTGGAATTACGAGGGAAGTGTCTCATCTGACATGTTGACAGGTGTGGTGCAATTTTTCCATTTTAAGGCTAATGTTTTCTCCTTTGCTTTTCTTTTTAATATAGTTTGAGTCATTGTTTTACTGCTTTCTAAAAACTCTCCCATCTACTCTGTAATTAGAGGAGACTACTGGATGGAATCTGTGATGAAGCCTTCACACCCCTGTGTGTGTGTGTCTTTGTGTTTCATTGTGGTTTATACCACTATTTAAGGTGTTTGAACTGGTCATTATAAGTGTACAACAGCCTGTGTTGTTCTGGTTTTAATAGGTGTGACGTGTCATCAGATACCACACTGGCGGCATCACAAACGCTGTTGGTTACAGCGTTCAGAAGCAGGAGGGGGTTCGGTTTGTCATCCTTTTGGTCCTCTGCTAATTTAAAAACGTGGCTTATTTAAGGGTGTTCCAGAATTAAGCCCCCATTACTCGGCCCATTCGTGGACTTTTTGCAGCCCTATTGTGCCTCGATGGACATCAGCGAGGTACAATAGAGGATAAAAGCTGTTCCGTCCAAACCAGCAAGGCAGAAAAACAGGACAGGGTTGGGACGCGGTTATAATCCACAAGCACGACATTTTCAGGCAGCCCATCACCATTAGCATTTTAGATATCAAAGAAGTATAGAGAAAAGAAATAAATACAAAAAAATGAAATATGTCGCTGTGGGAGATTCAAGGCCAGACACTTCTGTGGAGCTTTTGATTCATTAAATTAGAAACTTTTACACGTCGTAGCCACATGGTGGGTGACCACGTGGCTGTAATCTGCCTCTAACCTGCAGTATCGCCAGGGAATGTGGACCCCAGGAAGACTAATGGGGATCCTCACAACCCAAAACAAATGAAGCATTACTGGCAATGAGTCCAGGCAACAAGAACCATAATGTGAAGCTAGAGCTCTGAAGTGTTGCTACTTCAATAAAAGAGAAACGAACCCAACATTTTGTCACATTTAAGAACACATTCTTTTCAGACGTGTAAGCGAGTTGTAGAGGATGTATCATAGCCTTGATCTGCAGCGGAGTTCAGTAAATCTGGGAACTCACGCCTCCTTTCACAGCATCAATATTTTAGCCCCTCACAAGCCTCTGCTTCCGCTCCGCAGTGATGCCATGTTGAGTCAGATGTTTGACTTCAGCGGGCTTAGATCATTTTTGCAAAGGGGCGGGAGAGGGGTTGAAATGGGCCAGCGAAGGCAGCTCGGTAAGATGCGTTGACAAGACAACGTTCCCTTCTTTCCCTTTTGTAACGAGAAAACTTCCGAGTGTTAGCGGGAGGAGCCTTTTCAGACGCAGTCGGCCGAGCAGCAAAGTCCTTCAGCTGATTTACAGCCGTCCTATTTTAAGGTCGCAGGAAGCTGGAGTTTAAAGTTACGGCCTTGAAAGTCGGTTTTCCACTGTCGAGTGGGGTGTTCGCCCCACCCCACCCCCGGGTGTCAGAAGGGAGCTGCTTTATGACCCTGTTGGCGACCAAATTTATGGGCTGCCATGATCCTCTGCCTGTGTGACGGCACCGGTGGAAGTTCAGAGTCTATGCACGAAATAGAAATAAATCTTGTTATAATTTAGCAATTTTCTTATTCTGACCTTTAGCCTGATTTGTGATTGACAGAAGCCACAAAGCATCTTCAGAATATTGTGTTGTCGCCTCTATGTTGGCACAGGTGATTCCAGAGAGGTGAGGTGAGGTGACTAAAACCTTCCCTGCAGGATAAGTCGGTGATCTGCTGCTTATCAGGTGTGTGAGAAGGCTCTTCTTTACAATCCATGGTGACCTTTTGAACTTCCTGCTGGGATAAGGTCAAACTCCTGGGCATTGACAAGAATTTTTACTACATGAACAATCTGCCAGCCATTCCACAAGTGGTCCACTTCAAACGAGGACTGTAATCCTGTCAAAGGGCCGAGCATGCGACCCAGGACGTGGAGCTCATTTATGTTGCATCTGTTTTTGTCATTGATTCCTACGCTTCTGCCTCTTGCCCATTTTTCCTGCTGGTTTGAGCTTGCGGGTGACAGAGAGGACTGCTAAAGAGGGTGGATGTCAGTAGACTGCAGCTGAAACCCACCATCCTTCCTAGATGACTCATATCAAAAGCAGAAGCTGGGGCTGGGCTCTCAAATGCTGCAGCGTTGCCTCACTTCCTGTCTGCAAAGACTGAAACAGGAAGTCAGGGGTTGGGGGTGATTGTCTCCAAACAATTTCAATGTGGTGTTCCAATCTCAATTTGAGTAGCGTCCTCTCTTCTCGCCCTCTACAGCGGAAGCGGAGGCGAGAAGCTGACAGGAAGTAGAGATGAGCAGTACTTATATAATCCAGGAGAGGGCTTCATCTGTTCCCGATGCACGATCAATACTTCCCCTCAGGCCTGCACCAACCTGGTGGAAGACATCTCTCTCCTGTGCCTGCTCTGTGAATCAGTTGGGGGCCTCATATTCAGAAAGACGGGGAAAGTTTCATGACTGGAATCGTGCTACATCCCATCCAGGTGTTTTCTTCAGTTTCCTGCCACAGTCGCAGGACGACACATTAGGCTGATGAGAGTCTCCAAAGTGCTTGAGATGTGAATGTTGCGCCCGCCCTGTGATGATTTCCTGACTACATCCTGCCTCTGGTCTGCGAGGATAGGCTAGAGCGGCACTTAGCTGTTAACCACCGCCACTTATGGTTGAGTGCCGCTCGTGTTTTCACCATTTACATAAGTTCCTGTTTGCAGGACGAGCTCACGGTGAGACGCGTCGCTCGAGCGCCGCAGCTCCACGCCGCACGCAGTAGCGACAGTTAAAAAAATAGTTCTTTTCGGAAAGAATTAGTGGCAGAAGTGGCACACAGGATGCACATGCACGGTGAAATATGCACGCCTGCTCCTGAATGAATCATTTGTCCAACGGTCATGTGAAATATAGTGGTTATATTTGGCTTCCTCTCTGTATCCCATGACATCCTTTGCGGGCAGCCAGTATGTTCTGAGAAGGGGGGAAGTAACACGCCACTTTGTTCGGTTATCAAGACTTGTTTTAAGGGCTTAATTGATATCAATGTCTCGTGTCAGTGCTGTGGAAGGTGGCTGGGCTGAGACCCGGAACAGAGATCCACACAGAGTATTCACGTCCCTCTGAATCAGTGACGGCTGCGTCGACACCCGAAGTGTCTCCGTAAGAGCACAAACACTTGGAATGACGCGTGCACTAAAGCTACGTGAACCCACGATACAATGAGAAACCAGCACCGGTTGGCGACGCTCAGAATTCTTGGTTTCTGTGTATCGGGCTCGCTTTCTTTGTTCCTCTGTGAACAAAGTTACTCCGCTGTGGCGGCAGAATTTCCTCTCAGTGTGTGATCACTCACTTTAACGACTGACAATCTGTAAATAGGCCCTGCGGGGCTCAAACTGGAACACATCCCTCCGATCCCAGCGGGTCACACGCGCCGAGATGTTGACGGCTGCTCTCACTTGTGCAAGCCAAGGTCACTAACGTGTGCATGTGTGCAGGTCCCTGAACGCATCACCCATGCAGGTAAGCAGGAAGTTCCTGTTGACATGGAGGAACCGGACTTTCAATAATGCAGGAGGCGCTCGCTGGAGAGCGGCTGCCGCTCCCCTTTGACGATTACCTCAGCAACTGTCCCGCTCCGGTGAGCCCAGAGATCTGCCTTCGTGTGTGTGTGTGTGTGTGTGTGTGTGCCAGTTGTTGTGTCAGGAAGAGAGAGCAAAAGAAGAGGAAGTAGAGTGTGTTTGAAGTGCATTAGAGTGCATCAGCACTCGTGTGCTTGTGCATTGCTCGTGCTAGCGTGGAGCAGCATGCACGAGGAAACGTATCCCTCTGCTCATGCTTGTGGACTTCAGGAAAGTCACAGCCCCTTTGCCCCCCCCTTGCCCTCATGGACTCCCCCATCACCATCACGGACTCCTTCCGCTTCCTGGGCACCACCATCACCCGGGACCTTAAGTGGGAGCCAACCATCAGCTCCCTCATCAAGAAGGCCCAGCAAAGGATGTTCTTTCTACGGAAGCTGAGGAAGCTCAAACTGCCTCCCAGGATGTTGGCGCAGTTTAATACGGCCATCATCGAGTCCATCCTCCCCTCCTCCATCACCGTGTGGTTCGCTGGCGCCACTGTCAGGGACAGACTGAGGCTGCAGCGCGTCGAGCGCGCTGCCGAGAAGGTGATCGGCTGCAGGCTTCCATCCATCCAGGACCTGTATATCTCCAGGACCCGGAGGCGTGCAGGTCGGATCACGGCCGACCCTTCCCACCCTGGTCACGGACTGTTTTCCCCCCTCCCCTCAGGCAGGAGACTACGGTCCATTCGGACCAAAACCTCCCGCTACATGAACAGCTTCTTCCCCTCTGCCATCAGGCTGCTGAACACCAAGTGACTTATCACTTAAGCACCATGTACAGCAGCCAGTCGGACTCACGAACAATACATCACATTACTCCTGCATTGACCTGCACTATTTCTTACCACTTACCTCTTACCACTTACTATTTATGTATATACTGTATATATGTCTTATTTTATTTTATTTATCTTATTCTAGTGTGGTCTTCTTTATGTTGAATGTCGCAGCGTCTCACCAAGACAAATTCCTAGTTTGTGTAATACTGTGTATTACATGAACAATGGCAATAAATCTGCTTCTGATTCTGATTCTGATTCATTTTAATATTTCTTGCTAAAGATTTCATAAAATATTATTATGTGAATGTTTTGAGAATGAAGGGATTTAAATAAAGATAAACTGGTCAGTGTCTGGTTGGTCAGACCGCTCTGAAAAGACAGACTGATGAACAAAAAACACATTTTGAAATATGAATCAACTTTGGACGATTATTTTGTCTTTTTCTCATGATTTTAAGCCATATTACGTCTCTGGTATGATTCATCCTTTGAAAAGCCTGTGGAAATTCTTGATTTTTGTCACAAAGTATAAATAAATAGCGCCACAATCTCCACTGTGCCTGTTTTGATGGTACAAACGCTGCTACAAATGACCTTGAGTTATAAATAAGCCAGTGTCACTTGACAGAATGTTCCTTGATTGTCCTCGTGACTCACTGAAAGCATAATTCTTCTGATTTAGCCACGTCTGAACATATTTTGTGATGCAGCTGTGGCACAAACAGCACGGCCGGGGGGCTGACAGATGCAGGGATTTCAGAATGACTGACCCCAACCACAGGTTCACGAGTCCAGGAAGAAACTGCCCTGCTGGGTAAATCTCCTGGGTCAGCATTTGTTTTCTAAAGAATTCTGCGACTGCAAACCGGATTTAGCCTAGCTTCTTAACCTCTGAAGGAAAGAGTGAAAAGCCTGCCAATTAGGCTGCCAATCAAATGCAAGGATATTATATTCACTTGTGGAAACATGCTTCCGTTTTTATTAAATGACCTATCATCTATTACCTATTACCATTACCATTACCTAATTAATCGTATAGTATTGCAGCTAAGACAGCGTCAGCTCAGGTGCTTGCAGCTTCATTTCATGGGGTAGTTGGGTTTTATGACCCCACCTTGTGTCATCCAGTACCCCTTTGAGTTAGGGAGCCTTTTGCACTGGCTGGAGCTGCCTTCATTGATGATCCACCTTAGAAAATGTCCGCAGCAGCAGTTTGTCTTCTACCCTAATGCTTCTGCAGCTGCTACGCTACAGTTTACATCATAATACATTTACGTAAGAGCTTTTAGTTAATACATGTTTGTGGGAGAGGAAGGAAGGAATCTGGTGTTTCCTATTGGGTTTAGTTACCTTACACAACACATTCCTTTAGGAATCTGTGACATCACCATGGTGACACTTAATGCGAACGCAGTTAATCTCATGGAACAATGTTTTACATGTGACGAACCATCCTATAGTTTCCGGGAAGACTCTGAAACCATAAATGACAACAGACAACCACTGTTTAAGTAGAGTCGTCATGGTCCTGCAACACATTTGTGCTCCCCTAGACATTCAAAGACAAAGATCTGACGCAACATAAAGGATAAATCTGCGATAGATTTACACAAGCAATCAGAAGTGCCTCCCCCACACTCTCCTCGTGACACTGTAAAGGTATTCCTTTAGCAAAACAACCTGAAAAATGTCTGCAAATCTTTGAAGAGCTGCACAATGACGTCTAGACACTGTTAATGAGACAAATGTCTCATGAATGAGTGCATAGAGCATCCACTGTCTTTCCGACTGCCTGGAACCAACAGACTCTTTTTCTCTGCGAACTTTGCTCGCACTTTCCACAGCAAGTTATAGATCAAAGTTCAGTATTGTAAATGTACCTTGTTATCTGACCAGACTAAACAAGCCAGACTACATAAACCTTCCTGTTCAGCTATAAAAGCCTTGAGTGGGGTCTGTATTGCTGCACAACCTCCACACCACCCTACGCAGCACAACTCAACAGCTCTTTGAAGTCATTCCCTGCAGCCCTTGACCATTAGCCAGCCTCCCATCTGCTGTTGCAGAGTCTTCATTACCAGCCTTCTACCGCTGCCATAATCAGAGAGGGAACAGCAGGCTAACGTAGCCGCGCCGCTTCATGAACTGAACCCTCCTCGCTCCCACTACAGCCGCTTTAATTGGCCATTGGCTGTTAACTTTTATTGACCTGAAACCTCCTTCAACCTCATACCGCTACACCCCATGCTAGCTCATTAAGTCGAGCCGCAACGCACATGGTCCCCGAAGAGGCGAGCGTCACACCATCATGTGCGAAGTTCAGAGAGGGAAGCACAAGGCGTGTTTCATTTTTTAGGGCAACAATTTAGCTTCTGCTTGTTCACGCTTTATTTGGGTTTTTCTCCAATAAATCTTTGATCCTCTAAAAATTGCTTTTATCACCCTCAAGAATTCTTTATTTCAAGGGATTCATGCAGAACCAATACTGTAAGACTGTACAACACATGGGTGCTGGGAAGGGGAGTAGCAGTCATGTTTAAGGCTTTCATTCAAAATGGGTCCCAGCAGCACCTGAGGCCTTCCTCAAAGCTTTCTTTTTCTCAAAGTTTCAAATGGAATATGTTCACAATACTGGTCAGCATCTGGAAAAGAAAAATAATTCTTTATACGTTTGGTCAGCATCAAAAAATATGGACCCACGAGCAACAAATGAGCTGCATCGCTTCCCAAGGTTTGGGAAGAAAGTAACCAGCTGGCCATTTAGCTTTTTAGTTTGAAACCAGTTCCCATCATGCTTGGGTTTTAAATGAGGGGCTGTAAACAGACAGAATGCCCCTGACTTTATGGATCCCTCATTTATTGACATCCTGTCAGGTTTGCAGTAAAAAAAAAAAAAAGCTTTGTTGCACATTATTCCTCTGGTTTTTGCAGCTCCAGACAGGGAAAGAGGGATCAAGTTGAGGTCAGCAGTTGTTTGCAGGTTAGGCCGGGTTCCTCCAGACCCTCTTCATGCAGATTTACACTGATACCGGCTGATTAGAGCGAACGCACGCAGAGCCGCTTTCATGTTGCTTTGAAAGGTGAAAAGTGCTGACAAACAATGGGAGTGTCCTTGATATGGCTGTTTTATGGAGCTGTAAGCTGAGATGTCAGATAGAGTTCATGTCAGTGAGGTCGTTGTAGCACTTCTGGAGAGCGTGGCTGTTGAAGTCCAACCGAGATAAACGAGTCCAAATAGGTCGGCAACGGGAAGCTGCGGTTTTTGTTAAAGGAGTGTGTTTTCTTGCTCATTCCTTGCTAATTTCAACAGCTTCTGTTTCATTATAAGCTTCTCTCATCAATGTCTTCAGCATTAGAACACGCTGTGCTATACCTGATCGTTGGACTGAAAACAAACCCTTTTTTCTAGAAGTGAATGCAGAGTTCTTCATTTTTCCGCTCTCTTGTAACCTGCTGTAGGGAAAATTCGACTGACACGATGGTAAAAGCGGTAATTCTGCTGCCTTCATGGACAGTATTGAAGGGAGGATTCAGGTCAGGTTAATCAACGGTGGCAGCGCGGCCGAAGCCGCGGCGGCTCAGATTGATCCTCAACTCGGTCTCCAAATTTTGTTGCACAAGCAGCTGTATAATGACAATAAAGTATTTGTCTTTTTCCAAAAGTGAGGGCAGATTAACTACAGATTCTGAAATCACGAAATCAGCATTTCTCAGGTGAAATGACTTTCTGGGAATCTTCAATCATCAGTTTATATGAGGTGAAATAAATGATATTATTTGTATTAATCGGGCATTTGCAACAGTCTTAAGATACAAGTAGTAGATAAAATCACCAAAGATCCATCAGTACGTCTGACAAAAGTGTACTACAGTTTACTCAGAGTATTTTATGGAAGCATAACAAATCTTTTGATGACAGAGATGGCAGCTCCAGGACCACCTGCTGCTTAATGGGAAACACACACTGGCACTGGGTTGTTTGTTTGACCATATAAGGTCGTTCATTGACATAATGCACCCCCCCAAACCTTTTACCCTAAACCTAACCATCACAAAGCCTGACCCCTAACCTTAGCCCCATTCTGACCTGAAACTCTTCATCCTGGAACAGGCTCTTGGAGTTCTGAGGACCAACCGAAATGTGCTCATGAATTGGTCCTCATTGTGTAGTATGTACAAGCACACACACACACACACACACACACACACACACACACACATGAGCGCACACACGCTGAGACTGCCTGTCTTCAGTCGTCACCCGAATGTGCCACATCTCACCTCAGTGTTGACCTTGAGGTGTGTTGATGTTGCTGTTGCTCATGTGGTTCCATAACACTTCCTCCCATGCGGTTTCACAAAGGGTCATGAAAACTGACCCCACAGCGACCCCTCCCACCCCTGACGGTTGCAAACTGAAGGATGTCATGAAAAAAACCCCACAACTTTACAAGCATCAGGGCAGCACGTGACCTCTGACCCCACCAGTGAGACGAGGCATTTCCTCTTTATTTGTTGTGGTGTTCGTATTCTTATTTCAGGCTTTGGTTTAAAGATCTTAGACATGCGAGCGGGGCGATCTCTCCTTAATTTACTGGTAATCAGTGATTTCAGTTTTCTCACAGTAAAAGAGGCTGAAAGGAGAAACTGAAGCTCACCGGGGGAACAGAGGAGGCGGAAGGAACGAAAGGAATAAAACAAAAACCAGGATTACTGCCCCGCATTGTCTGCAGCTAATCCTTCCTCCACTCCACACAAAAAAACATTTGACGGCTTTCAGTGGCACAGCCCAGCACTTCCAGCTACTCCCCCACACTCAGGGTTAGACAAACTCCCACAATACGGAAGCACACATTCTCAGGCCCACAGTCTTTCCTCACTCTGGCCACTCTGCTTGTCGCACAGCGTGAAATCTGCCCTTAATTGGAGGCGTTCGGGGGGGCTCTTGTGAGTCCCCCCCCCCACACCGCCACCACCTTCTCCTTCTCTCTCATCCATTCTCCACGGCTCCGCCCACCCTTGGGGCCCCCAGAAGGCCTTTGTGCAGATCGATGGCCTGTGGTTAGCCTTGACGCAGGGTTACCCAGAGTGCAGCCTTTCCTTGTGTTGCCGTCTGAGTCAGAATCAAATGGCAGCAACTGTGAACTAAATGTTAAACGCGTTCATGAAAATATTTGAATTGCATCAGTCAGGCTCATTGGCGATAGAAGGAACTCGTGTTCCTTCTATCGTCAAGATGCTCTGCGAGGTAACAGTTCGCGCCCCCACTTTAATTAACACCATCCTGCTGTTCTCACGTCCTCCTGACGGGGCCGGGAGTCTTCGCAGGTGAGGAGTGAGCCTGGTGACCTTTTGACTCACACACTTTCTCCACCTTCTCATTTGGAAGGAATGTATTGTCAGTCCCTTATTTCCTTTTCATTGCCCCCCCCCCCCCCTGTTCTGGCACTCGTCCCCCCCTTGATGCCCCCTCCTGGGGCAGTTAAAATGCAGCTGTCGCTCTCAGCTCGCCATTATCTCACTCGAGGCCCGAGGAGGGCCGGGTCAGGGAGGCAGGGTACGAGTTGGGGAAGTTACTCAAACAGGTGTGTGTTTTGCACCAGTTTCTAATAAATAGAAATAAACATTTAGAACGATTAAAGAAGAGACAACAGCTTTAGAAATATGGAAATACAGCAGGGGACTATAAAGCCCCTTAATGGACATGTTTATTTGTGTAGTGCAGTTTAAACTGGACATAAAATCGCGTAAAACACTGTTATTTTCTATCTACCAGCATTTTCTGGAGCACATTTAGGTTAAACTGAAAGCTTATGGTGGCGCTATAAAATAGGTGCAGCGCTCCAGAATCACAAGAATTGAGCACAGCAGTCGTGAAATGCAGCTAAAAATGAGGTTCTGAGCATCGATTTGGAGCAGCAGCAAGTTTGCTTTGGTAAATTCGCACCATTTATGATGTCATCTGCTCATATGCTCCAACCTGAGCATGTGTTGTCCTTCCTGGCTGCCATGCTGGTTACACAACTGTATTAAATCATGCTGGTTCACAAATGCCGCCCTCTTACGCACTGATTTTCAATCTAGGTCATTTGGGGCGACAGTTACTAGAATAATAAGGACGCAGTGGAAATGGGCTTCTGGACACATCGACCCCGGATGAAAGCAGGTATTTCTGATTCAAACAGTGTGAATGTGCATTTATTTGGCTTTATTTGATCATTGATGATGGCTTGTTCCTAAAGGTGGAAGATGCTGACGCACCATGTGGATGAGCCTGAACAACAATATCCTGTAACACAACCTGCAAGATGTTTCTGGTCTGGTTTAAGCTGCAGTAGATCCCAAAGTCCTTTAAACAATAACAGCAAAGGCTCGGATATGTTACCCGCCTCTCCGTCATCAGGGGGATCTACAGAATCCCCCTGGAACCACAATAACACCATAGAGGACATTGAGCCACAGCCTCTTTCATTATGGAACACAAACCTATTTTACCACTTTCTTTACTCCATAAGTAAAAATCAAGCAACTTGGTGGGTGTAACCGGATCTGTGTCGGCTGGTTTCTGTGGCGACTTGGCTGCTCTCCTCTCCATCTCCCTCCTCAGCATCAGCATGGCAGAGTTGAACGGAGGGTCACGGCAATTTAACACTCATCCTGCATTGTAAAAGGGGAGTGGAGGGGTCAGGGCCGTGTAGGTCAGTTTGTCGAAACCCTGTTTGTACTCGCGCGCGTGTGTGTGTGTGTGTGTGTGTGTGTGTGTGTGTGTGTGACACTGGCACACATCATAAAGTTTAAATTAAACATGAAGAGTTTGTGCTTCCATCTGGGCAGACTTGTGCGCAACCTAGCGCAACTTGGCAGGTTTTTCCCACCGTCTCGCTGCGAGTCGAGTGAATCCGACGTCACAGAGGGAGAAACGTGTGCCGTCCCGACCAGATACCTAAACAAGACAAACACCTGGACCGCTGTATAACTTGAGCCAAACTCAAATGCACCTTTGACAGCCAGCAAGGAACCTCACAAGTTTAAAAAGACAAGTTCACCTGAAGCTACTTATGTTGTTTGGCTGTAAAGGTGTGTTTCGTTGTGTGTTCCTGTGTGTAATTATGCGTCCACAAAAAGTGTGTGTGTGTAATTTAGCTAGTAAATGCTAGTCATTACCATTGCTCTCAGGGAAGGAAGGAAGTAGCTCAACGAGCAGCCTTCTAGGGTTACATTGTAATCACCAGCTAATTATGAACACAAAACACACATGCGCACATTCACACACACACACAAATGAAGTTAGCTTTTGGTTTATCTCAAAGTCTGTTACCATGACAGTGGCTTCCTTCCAGCCTGTGCACTTTTCACATGTAAAGTCAGTCGGTGTCTGTGAAAGTCCCAGACAAACAGGCGCCCATGGTTCTACCAACTTAACTACTTTTACCTGTTTATTTTATTGCCATAAGACAACAACAGACATGTAAACATGGAATGAAATCCACCATCAGCCTGTGACCAGCTCCAGGGTCCTATTGTTATTCTGAACCTGACCTACAACCCCTCTTTATCATAAATCAATAATCAGACATTATAAAATGAGGTGAGGACAAAGTTGAGTGTCAAGTGCCTGTGTGTGTGTGTGTGTGTGTGTGGGGGGGGGGGGGGGGGGGGGGGGGGTCATCAACGGAAAACGTTAGACGCACTAAAATATTTACAAGCCTCTGTCGGCTCCTCAGCCTCCAGCTTACATCAGCTCTGCCATCCGGTGTGGCCCCCGCTGTTCGCTAATAGACTCCTTCCTCGACCTTAACAGAGGGTGTGATGATACCTTTAGGGGCCCCAAGACCTTTTCTTTTTGGCTTAGTAACAGGTTTGACTGAGGTTTGGTTTAAAATGTTTGATTTTGCTTGTGTTCTCTGGGTGGATGTGCAAAGACAAGCAGAAAAGAGTCTCACAGAACCAGATGGATTCAATGGAAAACGAGGTTGGTTTTTTTTGCCTGCGCTATTTTTGAAACCAAACAGAAGGAAACTCTGAGTGCTGCCGAAACTGTTGAAACTCTCAAGTCGTTTTTCCTCGCTGAAGTGTGAAAATCTCAGGAACAACCAGGAATCTGGTGGCTGTACCGCAACTATGACAATCATATAATGACTTAATAATGTAGCATCCATCCATCCATCCATCCATCCATCCATCCATCCACCCACCCACCCACCCACCCATCCATCCATCCATCCATCCATCCATCCATCCATCCATCCATCCATCCATCCATCCATCCATCCATCCATCCATCCACCAAGCTGAGCACTAAAAACTGAGTTTCAATGAGAATCACAGGGATCCATAAAGGAACACTGAATGAAAATGTGCAGGTAACAACAAAAGAAAAACCCATTTTACCCTGATGAGCAACTAAAAGCTCTATTTTCTGTATTCCTTTTATTCACCAGTGGTGAGTGGGGGCTCATTCGGGCCAAGGATGTGTCATTTTTCTTTCTAACCCTGCTGGCTAATGGATGAAGATGAAAATTGATTAATCCAGCCCCCACTATCCTGACAAAAGATACACGCGAAGCTCCAAATAGCATACATAATAATAACGGGCTATATTTAAACCTTTGCCGTTGTGTAATTTGAAAAACTGAGGGGCACGTTTTTACATTTAAACCTGCAACCTACAGGAAAACAGCCAGTTTTGTCCATAAGGGACTTTTTTAAGCCCTAAATTTCGTGCATCATCATCCACCATACAAAGATAGTAAAACAGGACGATGGTGTTTATTTCTAACTGATGCTTGAGGTTTAGACTCCCGAAAAAGTCTGAAAAAGAATCCAGTCGTCTTTGAAGTCCCACAAAAAGGGAGACGATCCCGAATCCACTGATATCAAACGTACTTTGGACTACATTACCCAGCTAATGCCGCATCATTCAGGGTTTACAGGTGAAGTCCGAAGCCCTGCTGAGCCAGAAGCATCCTGGTTGGTTACCGCGGCCGGTGTGAGCGGACGCACATAGAGAGACCCGTATCTTTGCTCTATTTAGCAAAGTTCTGTTGATCAGCCAATGAAAAGTTGGGTTGCAGAAGTGAGTGCTATTTCCTCCCACTGTCTCCTTTATTAGAGGCTGTTGAGCAGCTGAAGTAGCGCCGAGGTGTCAGCAGTATTAGTCATACCTGGGCTGGATGGACCCAGCAGGCTGGCAGGCCTGAATCTGGCTTCATCATCCACTTCCCCTTCCTCTTCCTCGGCATGCCAACAGCCTTCCGTGGGTGGACGCTGATGAAACTGCACCGCCTGTCCAGAGAGACGCTAGAAGGAGCACTTGACTAGGACGGTAGTGTAGTTTTAGAGTGTCAGACCGCACCGAAACAATTTTGGAGTCACGACATGGTGAGAACATAAATGTGTTGACAGGAATTATATAAAGGTTATTTTAGGCATTCCATTAAAACAGCTAACAGTGTTTCTGAATAGAAAATCAATGTTAATTTGAAGGGAGAAGGAGAAGCTAACTTGTTTGGAACTACACAAAATATGCCACAGATATGGGACCCCGGCCCTTTACGAGCTCAGCTCGGCTGCAACAATCAGGATTTATCACTTAATTTGGAGTCGTCTCCCAGTACGAGAAGATCTGACACAAATTCCCGTCTGCCAGTCTCACCGCTGGGTGGACGCTGGGCATAACCGGCCTCAACGCTGGGAACGTGGAACAGGAATCAGTGAAGTGGGCCCCACTTTATTATTCAAAAAGGGGAATTTTTAATGACAATGACTATAAATATCTGTCTGGATGGAGCTGAGTGGGAGCAGAGATGATTCACCAGCTTTGGAGACACCTTTCGTCAACTGCTGCGTCTCTGCTTTCTTTCTTTCTTTCTTTTTTTTAGATTTCCCCACTCTTTATACCTGGATATCCTTTTCCTTTTCTTCAGCACAACATTAATAGACGGAGCTTTGAGTCTGTGGGTGGAAGGACACGTTGACTCAAGGTTTCTAATGGAGCCAAAGATAGTTTTTGAAGTGAAGCTTTCATAAGTCTCCAGTCTGACTCATGGGGGCCTTCAAAGAACCAGCCCAGATCACTAATGTTGATCATTCAAGTCCAAATTCATTTTAGAATGTTTCAGATCAACAATGTTCCATTACACTGTATTTGGAGCTGGATCCCATCTAAGCTGAAGGGCTGTGGTGTCAGGAATCCATCCATCTTCTGTTTGACCTCCTCATATGTCTGTTCAGGGTCAGAGGTCAGGCCAGCGCAGGAGATATTGCACGATCTGATGCGCAGGTTGCATTTTACGTCAGATTTACTGTCTCTTTCAATGTTGTTTCCACTTTTGGGATCTGATACAAAGCAGAGTTTAGCATCTCCTGACACCGAAGGTCAACATTCGCATGAGTGTTCTTCTCGTTGCCTCCGCTCAAAATGGTGAGTGCAAACTGGGAGAATCTGAAGGGTTAAGACGCTCATTCCAGAGGAAGACTGGGGGCCTAATGGCTGTAACAGAGGAAACTACAACTACAGACA